>NW_006922478.1:224940-232613 GCF_000298275.1 Orycteropus afer afer | reverse complement strand
ACCACTCTGTTTCCTGCCAGTCTCTTGGTTCTGCTGCCTCTGCTTCTGTGGTTTCTCTGCTGCAGTCTCACACTACCTCAGTAAAGTGTCGTTACAGCTCCCTCTCCTTCCTAGATTGAAGGAGTTCAGTATAAGGATCTTGGGTCCAAAGGACACGTGCCACTCCTGTGTTTCCTTTCTTGACAGTAGTAAGAGCCCCCATTCCACCTCTAGGATGGCTCATTTTAAGCCTAACAACATGGCAAAACTGGCCAATCCCCAAGGTAGGATTCCACACACCCTATTTGCATTGTCTCACTCCCACAAAGGTGCTGTGTACCTTATTTACATTATTATCAAGCTATCCAGTCCCCTTGATGTGTCACAAGAACCTCACATTTGTGTAGTTCTACCCAGTCATCTGATGGAAGTCACAAAGACCATGGCTAGAAGAGCTGCTGTGTTAAGCAATTCACTGCACCAGACACGAAGACTAGGAGCCTGAGAAACTTGGAACTAACATTTAGAAGCAACTGCATGTTGAAAACTTGCCAGCTGAGATGATATCTCTGAAATTGTAATGTGAATCAATGAGAATATTAGATTTGAGTTAATAACACACTGACTTTGTACGGTTTTTCTCTCTCTTTAGAGTATTTATACAAAATCCTCATAACAGCTATATGATATTGTTTGGAATTATACATTCATAAAAACCAAAACTGGCAGGGTTCTGTGGGTTTACCATCTCATTTCTTTACATTAATAATTAAGAAACTTAGATCCAGAGGATGGGTGGCAATCCTTAGGCCAAAAATGTAAAAGGGAATAAGTGTGACTAGAACATGCTGAATTTGAGCTCAAATCACTGAAAAAATAATTTAATTTTTTGAGTCTCAGCTTTCTTACCTGTAAAATATTGAACAAAGTATTTAATTTGCTAGATATTGTATGGATGTGGTAAAATTATGTATGGAGAGCATAATACATTGTTTTTACTCACTAAAGATTTTTTTTCTTTCTCCAAAGCACTCTATAATGCATGTGCATACAAGTCTTAGGAACAGTCTTAGTTAAGGCAAGGCTTATCAGTATACAGAGAAAGGAGTCTTGGCCAATATTAAAGAAAAGTTAAAAAATTTTATAATTAACCAGAGTTTAGATTCTGCCAGTTGCCACAAATTTTACCATAAGCACAAGTTCAGAAAGAATCAGAAATAGCATTGTCTGTGTGCATTTGTCTAGGTGATATGGTTTTGGGGTGGGGCTATGCCCCTTTCTGCACCAAACACTCCTTTATCCGGCATTTCTGAAATCACTTTGTTTATTTCTGAAGTTTAGCATGCCCTTTTGATATGGGCACCTGATAGCTTTGAGCTGACTGTAAATGTTTGAGGAACTACCCCCTTATGAATATGCTAACTATTATTTTTAGTTTAGTTCCAAGAATTACTTGGCAACCACCCACAAACTAATGCAAGAAGGGACTTTCTGAGCTGGCTAAAACTGGATGGGTCCAGCTTGACCAAAACACTCAGGCATGGAATGAAAGCTTTTACCTTTAGATGAAGTAGTGATGTATCACCTGTGAAAACTTCCCTGCCAAGCACAAGGCCACCATTTTTTTAACATTGGACATGTGTGCAAGCATGATGGCTGCACACACAACTACTCTGCCCTCACTCCACCTCTAATCCATAATCATGGTCCTTTCCCAGAAATCTTATGAAAAATCATAACTTCCCTATTTGCCAAAAGCTTAACAGTGAAAGTAACTTTAAGCCCCACTGAACTCTCTTGGCAACAGCAGTCCCAGGGGTTCCTTCATGTTGGCCTTCCGAAAAAAGCTTCTTTCTTTGCATCCACCTAAGTATATGATTCTGTGAGCTGTGCTGTACTGAGCCTGGACCCAGATTCATGGTTTCATTTTCTGGCAAGCCAGCCAGGAGCACTGTTCAGTGGGTGGTCTCTGCTTACTTGGGAGAGGGAGAATTCTTGGCATGCCATTGGTATTGAGATAGGTAGTAACCAAAGTATGCTAGAGTGCAATCCTCCAGAATGTACTTTAAAACATTGGAACAAATTTGGGTATGACTCTATGAAAAAGAAAAGGCTTGTTTTCTTAAGCATGACGTCACAGGCACAATGCAAGTTAGGTGACCAAGAATGCTGGCTGCCTCACGGTTTAGTAAATTACAGTACTATTTTACAATTGAATTTGTTTTGTTCCACACTGGCAAACAGGATGGGAAAATGTACATAGAGGTATTCATATTTTTCTACAATGATAAAGAAATTCAACAAGCTTGTAAGATTTGTGTTCAGACTGGCACTAAATGTAAGCAACTTTCAGCTCCACCTCTGGTATTGAATGGAAAAGAAGATCCTTATGACCGCTTGGTTCCCCTCAATACCCCTCCTCTGTATCCTCCTGAACAAGACTCTACTTTGGAGTGGGAGCTGCAAGCAATAGGTGAATCTGCAGGAGGCTCCCTAATTTGTCTTGCCAAGGACCTTATTCAACCCAGAAAGGGGTGGATACTGGGCCAGGCCATGGGGACATGGCTACGGGTGAACACCCACTTCACCAAACCCCATCAGGGGAGAAATGGTTAGGGTGCATGTGCCTTTTAACACAGCAGACTTGTACAACTAGAAAAATTAAACTCCAGGGTACCATGAGGACCCAGGCAAAATGTATCAGCTATTGATATCTACTTTTAACTCCTTTGTCCCAGTGTGAGCTGATTGCCACTCACTTTTGACTACTTTGTTAACCTTGGAGGAATGGAGGTTGGTGATGAGCCATGCACAAGAGGAAGCATAGAGGCAGAGAGATGTCCACCATGGCTGGTGACAGGCACTTTGGATAATGACATGCTGCTTCGAGACCCCAACTGGGACCCAAATGTAAGGGAAGATTATACAAAACTTTTAAACTATAGAGACTGTATTTTAATAGGGATTGGAGATGGAGTTCCCAAACCTGAGAATTTGAATAAGGTATATGGGATTAGGGAAAAGAAGGACAAGGACCCCTCTGCTGTCCTAGAGAAAATTTTTTCAGAATTTAGACAGTATACAGATTTGGATCCTGAAAGCTCAAATAATGCTCAGATGATAAATGAAATATTGTTTGGACAGAGCTCTCCTGATATTAGAAAAAACATAGACTGAGGAGAGCATGACTGTGGGCATTGGACATTTAGTGGAATTAGCATTCAGAGTTTATAACAACAGAGAGAAAGAAGACTGCCATGCACAACTCTGGGCAGTAGTGTTAGCTGCAGCCTTTCAGAACAAACTGTTGGACAAAGGAAAAGGAGGGGCTTGCCTGAGAATGTAAGCCTCACTGGGGAAAAAACAGTATGCATATTGCAAATAGGAAGGACATTGGGAAAAGGCCTGCCCAAAGAAGCCAACTGCTTCCCAGCGCCTGGCCTTAGCAAGAGGCAGTGACTCAGAATGAGGGAGACCAGAGGAAGGCCCTCTACTCAAACTTCTGATTATACTTGATGTGGAAGGAAAACCAACTAAGCTCCTGATGGATACAATGGTCACCCATTCAGTATTAACCCACCTGACAGGGGCCATTAGTATTAACCCACCTGACAAGATGCCAATTGTTGGAGTGCCCAGGACGGAGGAGACAAAATCATTTTTGCAGGCTTTAAGCTGTGCTCTCCCAGGGAAAGCCCAGATGCTGACCCACTCCTTCCAATATATACCATAGTGTCCCATCCCTTTGCTTGTGAGAGACTTGTTGAGAAAATTACAGGCATAGATTAGCCTTGAAGGAAGCAAAATGCAAGTAGAAGTTCCACTAGAACACGGATGGAAAGCCCATCTTCTTTTTTGTCAAAATAGGAAGACTGAAAAAACAAGGGCAAGAGAGGTATTTTTCCCTGACCAAAGATTAAAAGGAGACATAGATACCCATGCTTGGGTCACCAAAAAGCCTGAGCTGGCACAGAATGTGGTACCTGTAAAGGTTCAGCTATTTCCAGGAGTAATGACCCCTAGGATTCAGAAGTATCCTATTGCCAGGGAAGCACAAGAAGCCCTCCAACAGCTGATCGATTGGTACCTAGAATATAGGCTGATCTAAACTTGCAACTCACCATTCAACACTCAAATCCTGCCAGTAAAGAAAAAAGATGGAACTTACAAGTTTGTACAAGACCTTGGAGTAATCAAACAGGTAATGGGGACCCTTCATCTCATGGTGGCTAACCCTTATTTCCTGCTGTCCACGTTGTTCCCTGCTTGGTCTTGGTTTTCAGCACTAGATCTAAAAGATGCTTTATTTTGTGTTTTCCTGGATAAAGAGAGCCAGGAAATTTTTGCTTTTCAGTGGGAAAATCCCCACACTCTTTAGAAACAACTCTGTTAGGAAGTCTTGCCCTAGAAATTAAAAAAAAAAAAAAATCACCCACCCTATTCAGGACACCCTGGCTAGAAAGCTTTCAGCCATGAACTTTAAGTCAATGGGATTTTACTACAGTAAGTGGATGATCTCCTTATAGCCAGCAGCAATGAATTTGACTACATCACAAACATAGTTGATGTCTTTAATTTTTTAGCTGAAGCTGGTTGCCAGGTTCCTAGGGCCAAGGTTTAGATTATACAGAAGAAAGTGACATGTTTGGGGTTTATCATCAGTGAGGGACAAAGGAAATTGTACCTGGAGAGAAAACAAATCATTTGTCAGTTAGCCCTGCCACAGATACTCAAGCAGCTTAGAGGATTCATAGATATGGCAGGATTCTTTTGGATTTGGATGCCTAATTTCAGTCTTATGACAAAACCCCTGTATTCCTTCCTAGAAGGAAAAGAGACTGATGCTTTTTGTGGGAAAAGTGGAAGAGCAGGATTTTGATATAATGAATTGGCCCTCCTGGAGGCCCTGACCTTATGATTGCCGGGCTAACATGAACCTTTTGACCTGTCTATGCACAAGCACCAAGGAATAGCAGCTGGAGTACTCACTCAGATCCTGAGTCATTCTTTCTAAGGCTTTGAACCTGGTGATGCAGGGCTAGTCTGCCTGCTTAAAGGTGGTGGCAGAAACAGTGAAGATACTGAAAGGTTAACCTTAGGAAAGACCATGCAGATGTAGATCATTGATTCAGTCCTGACAGTTCTGGAACAGAGAGTCACTCACCGGCTGTCCCAAACAAGAATTACTCAACATCAGGCCACCTGAGTGGACAAACCTAGTGTGCAGATCCAGCAGGCAGCTGGTATAAACCCAGCTACCCCATTGCCTACTTTGCTCCAAGCAGACCCCATTTGTCATGATTGTGTCCAGATCCTCAACCTTGTGTATGCCAACAGGCCAGATCTTTCTGACTAGTCAGTGCATAAATCAGATCTCATTTGTATCATAGATGGGAGTAGTTTTGTGGAGAACAAACAATGGAACATGGACTATGCAATCATCAATCTTACAGAGGTCTTAGAAGAACAGGCAATTCCCCATGAAACATTGGTGCAGATGGCTCAGCTGATTAATGTGATCAAGGAACTGAGGATGGCACAAGGTCAGAAGGTGAGAGTTTACACAGATTCCAAGTATGTTTTAGAGTTTGTAAGGTACACGGGGTTTGTGGAAAAAGAGGCGACTATCAGTTCTGCTGAGAAGGAGATTAAACACAGCCAACAGATTTTGCAGTTGCTTGAGGCTATTCTTCTGCCAGCCACTGTAGTTGTGGTACATTGCAAAGGATATCAAGCAGGAGATACAGAGGTAACTAAAGAGAACTGAAAGGTGGACCTTGAAGTCAAAAGAGTGGCCCAGACTTTAGAACTAGTGGTTGTGGCATCTTTGATCCCACAGATAAAACTGCCAGAAACCAAAGAGGATCCTAGCTATGAGTCAGGTCTGACTCGATGGCACATAACAACAACAACAACAGTCCAGTTTCTCAGATTCTTTGCTCAGCATACAGATTAAGTAAGCATGGTGAAAAAATATAACCTTGGCATGCACCTTTCCTGATTTTAAACCACACAATATCTTCTGTTCTGTTTGAATGACTTGGTCTGTGAATAGATTCCTCATGAGCATAATAAAGTGTTCTGGGATTCCCATTCTTCACAATGTTACCCGTAATTTGTTATGATCCACACAGTGTAAGGCCTTTTCATATTCAGTAAAACACAGTTAGACATCTTTTTGGTATTCTTACATTTCAGCTAAGATCCAGCTGGTATCAGCAAGATATCTTTTATTTTATGTCTTCTTCTGAATCCATCTTGATTTTCTGTCAGTTTCCTATTAATGTACTGCTGCAACCTATTTTTCGTTATCTTCAGCAAAGTTTTGCTTACATGTGATATTAATTATATTGTTCAATAATTTCTGAATTCTGTTGGATCACCTTTCCTTGGAATGGGCACAAATAGGGATCTCTTCCAATCGGTTGGCCAAGTAGCTTACCTCCAAATTTCTTGACATAAACAAGTGAGCACCTCCAGTGCTGCATCTGTTTGTTGAAACATTTCAATTTGCATTCCATCAATTCCTGGAGGCTTGCTTTTTGCCAATGCCTTCAGTGCAGTTTCAACTTCTTTCTTCAATACTACTGATTCTTGATCATATACTATCTCCTGAAATGCTTGAATATTGACCAATTCTTTTTGGAGCAGTGACTCTGTGTACAAGTTCCATCTATTTTTGATGCTTCCTGTATCATTCAACTTTTTGCCCATAGAATCCTTCAATATTGCAAATTGAGTCTTAGAATTTTCTTCAGTTCTTCCAGCTTGAGTAATGCTGAGCACATCATCCACTTTCATTTTCCAGCTCCAGGTCTTTGCATATTTCATTATAATAATTTACTTTGTCCTCTGGAGCTGCTCTTTGAAATATTCTGTTCAGCCCTTTTACATTATCATTTATTCCATTTATTTTAGTTATTCTATGATCAAGAGCAAGTTTGAGAGTCTCTTCTAACATTGGTCTTCTCTTTTCCTTTCAATTTTGACTCCCGTGGACTTGTTTTAATTTTCTTCAGATTCAACTTACACTTGCATATGAGCAACTGATGGGTTTCTAACCTCATTGTGACTAATGATTTAATTTCTCTATCATCTCTTTCTACACATGTGATCTTTTTGATTCTTCTGTATTCATTCTGGTGAGGGCCACATATATAGTCACCATTTTAATTGTTTTAAAAGGTATTTGAAATGAATGTTGTTGTTCTTGCAAAATTCTATCATGTGATCTCAGATTTCATATATCACCAAGGCCACATTTTCCAACTACCTTTTTTTTTTTTAATTCCAACTTTAGCATTTCAATGACCAATAATTATCAATATATCTTGATTGCATGTTTGTTGAATTTCAGACTGCATAAGTTGTTAAAATCTTCAATTACTTCATCTTTGCCTTTAGTTGTTGGTGCTTAAATTTGAATAATAGTAGTATTAACTTTTCTTCCTTGTAGGCCTATGCGTATTGTTTACTCACTGACAACATTATACTTCAGGATAGATTTTGAAATTCTTTTTGATGATGAATGTGATGCTATTCCTCTTCAATTTGTCATTCCCGGCCTAGTAGAACATATGATTGAGTGATTCAAAATGGCCAATACCAGTCAATTCAACTCACTAATGCTTAGGAGCTCTGGTAGCATGGTGCCTAAGGCACCTGACTGCTAATCAGAAGGCTGGCGGTTCAAA
>NW_006922478.1:221013-223696 GCF_000298275.1 Orycteropus afer afer | reverse complement strand
TTGGCCCTGTTTACAAATTCATAAGGTTTTTCAGTAGTATATGTTTCTGCACAATATAAGACAATATCTCTAACTGCTGCTCTATTAAAGATAAAATTAAATACTTAGTCATTACTTTCTAAGCTTACCTTCTGTCTAATAGTACACACTGATTGGGGAAGGCTAATTGTAGCTGAAAGAAGCCCAGTAGAAGTGCTTCTCAACATTAGAGCAATGTGAGAAAGAAGTCTGTGAGTGCTCACACAAATTAGAGATCCAAATGGTGTGATTCTTAAGGGAGCATCTGGAGTCACAGCATAGACCAACACTTCCTGGAAGGGCATCACATCACAACTCTGCAATCCATATGAACAAATAGAATCAATTTTCCAATCAAAAAAAAATATTCAGAAATGAACTTGAAGGTGTCAAGGATGATAGAAGCATCATTGGCAAGTCACAAAAGCATATCTGGAAAAAAAATTAACTGGAATAATCTCCAAAAAAATCTTTTGAATATAATTTCTAGGGATATTGCTATAATTTTCAGCAGTCCTTTAGGGGATTCTGACTGGTCTTTCAGTCTCAAATTATCTTGACACTCCTTGGTGCAAGTTTTAGGATTGCAATATTTGAAAGATTTATATTTGTACTTTCAGAGACCAAAAACCAAGTTCAAGAAGGTGTAATCTAGCTTTTGGATATATTTTACTTGGCAGGATCAGTATATTTAAACAATGTAATTGAATACTCATGCATTCCCCAGTCTGTCACAAAACTTTACTAGTCTCACTATCCAGTATTTATACACACACACACACACACACACATATATACATACAAT
This sequence comes from Orycteropus afer afer, assembly GCF_000298275.1. Classification (NCBI taxonomy): domain Eukaryota; kingdom Metazoa; phylum Chordata; class Mammalia; order Tubulidentata; family Orycteropodidae; genus Orycteropus; species Orycteropus afer. The sequence continues at coordinate 222,873 of NW_006922478.1, read as the reverse complement.
TCAGTATATATGTAACCCACATTTGTGACATCTGCTTGAACCCTGAAAGTGTTTGAGCTTGTGGTCCTAAGTGCAAAATCTCTCAGGTTATTTTCCTCTCTGATAGTCCCATGATCTCCAGTCTTGAGGCGTTAGGCCTTAATATAGTTTGTTAATAAAATTCTATTAGCAACAATAGAATTATTATTGCCTCATAAGCCTGTGTTCATTTAACTCCTCAATGATTACCACCAATATGCTAAAGGCAAGCTGAAATGGAAATGGAAATGTTGCAGGAGTATGGTGAAATGTCTAATATGGAAAGAGTATTTGATAAGAGGAAAAGAAAAGGGGGGGGGGGAATATAAGGACTTGCTAATACACATTCCTACTTGGAATGTTTTGCTTTATATATTTTTTTCCTAATGGAGGATTGAGAGTGAGAGGAGATCAGACATCCAGTTGTATATTTTCTAGTATCTAAATTCTCAAAATATTAGAGATACAAGAGTAATCACTGTTGTAGAAGAAAATTCCAATAATCTCTTAGGAGCAAAACAGGTTTATTGAAGAAGAGACATATTTCAAACTGTGAAGAGACACAGTCCACAAAATGAAACTAAGTGCTCCAAAATTCTGAGAGAGAGGTGAGATTTTTATACAGAAGAAAAATGGGGAAAGGAGTATGTGACCACAGTCATGGGTCTAGGTATTACATCTAACTACAAGACAATTGTAAGATAATATTTTGTAAGGTTAGTTATCACTGGTCTGCCAATTTTTTGTACAGTGGTGGCTTGTGTGTTGCTTCAATGCTGTCAGCTATGCCACTGATATTTTAAATACCAACAGGGTCATCAATGGTGGACAGATTTCAGTGGAACTTCCAGACTAAGACAGATTATAAAGGAGGACCTTACAATGTACTTCTAGGGAAAAAAATTGACAGTGGAACACTGTCAATATAGTGCTGGAAGATGAGCTTCTCAGTTTGGAAGACACTCAAATCACAATTGGGGAAAGAGCTACCTCCTCAAAGGAGAGTTGACCTTAATGACATGGAGTAAAGCATTCAGGACCTTTATTTGCAAATGTAGCATGACTCAAAATGACAAGAAACAAATTAAAAACATCCATTAATAATCAGAATATGGAAAGCACAAAGCCTGAATCTAGGAAAACTGGAAGTCATAAAAAATGAAATGGAATTCATAAAGATCAATTTCCTAGGCATTAATGAGCTGAAATGGACAGGTATTGACCATTTTTAATCAGAAAATCATAACATCTACTATGCCAGGAATAACTAATTGAAGTGGAGCAGTGTCACCTTCTTTGTCAAAAAGAGTATTTCAAGAATATTTCACATTTATCTTAATTTGCCATGCTGTCATTGATAGGATAATATCTATATTCTTACAAGAAGGACTGGAAATGCTGGAGGTGTAGTGAGTAAGGCATTTGATGCTAACCAGAATGCTGGTGGTTCAAACATGCCAGCCACTCCTCAGAATGAAGACTGGGCAATATATTCTGTAGAGATACCACTTTGGAAACCAAGGGGGGGGGGTGTTGCTGTGAGTTGGAATCAACTCTATGGCAATGAGGTTTTTTGTTTTGTTTTGTTTTGTTTTGTTTTCCCAAAAAGGACCAGTTAACTATGACTACTATTCAAATTAATGCACTAACAGCTAAAGGCAAAGATGAAGAATTTGAAGATTTTTACCAACTTCTTCAGTCTTCAAATGATCAAATATGAGAATAAAATGCAATGATAATTAGTCGGTATTGGAATGTTAAAGTCGGGGGAAAAAAAAGAGGAAGGATTTGTAGTTGGAAAATAAGACCTCGGTAATAGAAGCAATGCTGGAGAGCACGTGA
>NW_006922478.1:214099-220878 GCF_000298275.1 Orycteropus afer afer | reverse complement strand
CAGTCAGTACGAGTCCAGGGGTCAACTGAGGAACAGACCACAACTTGCTCCCATGCAAGTTTAAGTTGAAGGTGAAGAAAATTAAAACAAGTCCATAAGAGCCCAAATATGACTTTGAGTATATTACACCTGAACTTAGAGACTACCTCAAGAATAGATTTGACACATTGAACTGTAGTGAATGAGTTATGGGATAATATCAAGGACATCATCATGAAGAAAGCAAACAGTTATTCAAAAGGCAGGAAAGAAAGAAAAGACCAAAATGGATGTCAGAAGAGATCCTGGAACTTGGTTTTGAACATAGAGTAGATAAAGTGAATGAAAGTAACAATGATGTAAAATAACTGAACAGAATATTTGAAAGGGCAGTTTGAGAAAACAAAGTATAGTTTATTATAGCAAAATGTGCAAAGACCTAGAGTAAGAAAATCAAAAGGGAAGAATTTGAGGGGAATTTATTAAGCTGGAAGAACTAATGGGAAAAAATCAAGCCTTCAATTGCAATATTGGAGAGTACTATGGACCAGATAGTGGCTAAAGCACTTGACTGCTAACCAGAAGGCTGGTGGTTCAAACTGACCAGCCACTCCTCAGAAGGAAGGTTGGCAATCTTACTTCCGTAGTGATACTGCCTCGGAAACCCAAGGAGGGGTCGCTATGAGTCGGGGCCGACTTGACGGCACATAACAACAACGACAACATGGACCAGAAGGCTGGCGGTTCAAACCCACAAGCCACTCCTTGGAAGGAAGGTTGGGCAATGTACTTCCATAGTGAGACCACCTCAGAAACCCAAGGAGGGGTCTCTATGAGTCTGGTCCAACTCGACAGCACATAACAATAACAACAACACTATGGACAAAATATTGAACTATGCAGGAACCATCAAAAGAAGATGGAAGGATTAGTCAGAGTCACTGTACCATAAATAACTTGTCAATGTTCAGTTACTTCAGGAAGTAGAATATGATCAAGATGCTATGGTATTGAAGGAAGAAATTCAAGCTGCACAGAAGGCCTTGGTGGAAAATGAGTTTCCTGGAATTGATGGAATAACAACTGTGATGTTTCAACAAATGAATGCAATGTTGGAAATTCTCATTTCCAAGATGTGCCAAGAAATTTGGAAGACAGCTACCTGGCCCACCAACTGGAAGAGATCCACATTTGTGCCCATTCCAAAGAAAGGTGATTTTTGATACCTCATACTATATACAAAAACTAATTCAAACTAAATCAAACACCTAAATGTAAAATTCAAAACTATAGATATAATCAAAGAAAAAATAATGAGTAACTTACTGGCTGTAATTTACCACACAAAAGGACTATCAAATCTAACCAAAATGAACACACAATAGAAGATAAACTAGATGACTGGGATCTCCCAAAAATTTAACACATATGTGCATCAAAAGATTTCTCCAATAAATAGAAAGAGAATGTACAGATTGGGAAAATAATATTTGACAATGACATATCTGATAAGGAACTAATCTAAAATTGATAGAAAAATTTAACGCCTCATTAACAAAAAGACAAATAGTCTAATTTAAAAATGAGCAGAAGATATGGACAGACACTTCACCAAAAAGATATTCAGGTGACCAAGAAATACATGGAAGAATGCTCACAATCATTAGTCATTAGAGAGATGCATATCAAAACAAGGGTGAGATATCAATTCACACCAGTTATAATAGCAAAGTTCAATAAGACAGAAAACAACAAATTCTGGTGAGGTTTCAGAGAGATTGGAATTCTTATACACTGTAGTGGTAACTCAAACTGTAAAAGGGCACAACTGCTATGGAAAATGGTATGATATTTCCTTAAAAAGCTAGAAATAGAAATACTATTTGACCCAGAAATCCAACTACTAGGTATATATCCTAGAGAAATAAGAGCCAGGACATGAAGAGGTATATGCACAACCAAGTCCTCTGCAGCATTATTCACAATTGCAAAGAGATGAAAACAAAAATGCTCATCAATGGATGAATGCATAAACAAACTATGGTGCATATACACAATGGAATACTATGCAAGTTAAAGAATAATGAAAAATCTGAGACACACGGTATAATGTGGATGAGCCTGGAAGACATTAAAAAAAAAAAAAAAAAAAAAAAAAACTAAGCTCCCTGTCGTCAAGTCAATTAGGGTCATAGCTACCCCTCCTTGGGTTTTTGAGGGTGTATCTCTATGGAAGTAGATTGCCCAATCTTCCTTTTGAGGCGTGGCTGATGGGTTTGAAACCATCAGCCTTCTGGCAGTAGTCAAATGCCTTAGGCACTACACCACCAGAGCTCCCTGGAGGAGCTAATGGAGGACATTAAGCTGAGTGAAATAAGTCAATAACAAAAGGACAAATATTGTATGAGAACATTAGTATAAAAAGTAAATGTTTACATGCTGAAAGAAACATTTTTTATGATTATCGGGGATAGGAGGGGAGAGAAGGAAAAATCATTAACTAGATTATCCAAAAACAAACAAACAAATTCACTGCTGTCAGGTTGGAACTGACTCATAGCAACCCCTCCTTGGGTTTCTGAGGTGATATCACTACAGAAATAGATTGCCCAATCTTCCTTCTGAGGAGTGGCTGATGGGTTTGAACCGCTAGCCTTCTGGTTAGCAGTCGATGCCTTAGGCACTATGCCATAGACATGTACTAATTTGGGTGAAGGGAATGGTGATATACAATAAGAGGGTGATCAGCACAATATCAGTAAGAAAACAAAAGACACTGAGAGGTACAAAAAGTTATAGGCAACAAAAGTAAATACTATAATATACACAATCCTACAATATCTGTAAAAACAAACAATAATTTATGAGTGGATTCATAGGTAAACATGCAAGCTGAACAGGTATAGGCAGGGAAATGGGACTATACCCATGACCATATATAACCCACTACCATATATAGGTTAGAAAGAGGACATTTTACATATGTATTTGTGTGTTTTTGCATATATTCATGTACATAGTAGAGAAAACATGTGGCAAAGTCATGAAGACTGATTAGCTATCACCAAACACTTTGTGGTAATGAATCATGAGCTTGTGGACTTAGAATCACAGACTATAGGACAGCTAAGTCAGTTGACAACATAGTCCATAAAGAAAATGTTGTATTCTCTACTGTGGTGTGTAGTGACTAGACTAGAGTCTTCAAATCTAGTGAGCAGCCATCTAGGATACTAGTAGTGGTCTCTCTCACTGTGAAGCAAAGAGTGAGAAAAATAAAAACTTCAAGGAAATAATTAGTCCAATGAACTAATTGATCATGTAAACCACATACTTCACAACACTGAGACCAGAAAAACTAGATGGTGCCCACCTGGCACTACTGACAGCTCTGATTAGGATCACAGAGGGTCCTGAACAGAATGGGAGAAAAAAGTGGAACAAAATTCCAAATTATAAAAAAGACCAAATTTACTGGCCTGGCAGAGACTTGTGGAACCTCCAAATGCGTGGCTCTTAGACACCCATCAAACCTGGAACTGAACCCACACCCAGGGATCATGTTGCAACCAAACAATAGATGGGTCTATAAAGTGAGCAATAACACTCATGAAGAACGTACACATTATAGGCCCTAAACTATAACTAAACTGTATTATCTCACAGATTAAGAAGCTAGAAGTTCAAGTTGAGAGTGCCGGCTCTAGGAATTGTGTGGAGAACCCCAGACCTTGGGCTTCAGCTCTGCCTCTTACTCCAAGCTCAATGGGACTAGCTGCATATCCTAATTCAGACAACTTTTGGCTGCTCAGGCTGCCAAACCCAAGGTTGACAGGTAAAAAGGCACAATCCCAAGATCAGTAGGCAACACAGCAGGCCACTGGTTCAAGTCTAGGAACTAGAAATGAAGACTCAGACAAATGCAGAATCCAGATGTGGCAAAAGCTAGAGACCTTTCCCAAAGTGTTTCCTTATATACTGGAAGCAGTCCACACCCTGCAAGCAACTATCCTTCTACTAGTTAACATCTCACAGCAGATTCCCCATGGAGTTCATTGCAAGATATTCAATCTCATCATGGGGAATAAGTACATCTAATGTCCCACCACTCAAAATCACTGGCCCAGCCAAGTGGATGTACAACCTTAACTATCACAACATACAAAGAGGGATGTAATTGTTGATGTCAGATGAATCTTGGCCGGAGGCAGAGAATACCAAAAAGATGTTGATCTGTGTTTCATTGACAATGCAAAGACACATTCAACTCTTTGGATAATAACAAATTATGGATAACATTGTGAAAGATGGGAATTCTAGCACACTTGATTGTGCTCATATGGACCCTATATATAGACCTAGAGGCAATCATTCAAACAGAAGAAGGGGAAACTGTGTGGTTAAAAAATAAGGAAAAGTGTGTGTCAGGGCTGTATCCTTTCACCATACTTATTCAATCTGTGCTGAACAAATCATCTGAGAAGCTGAAGTATATGAAGAAGAACATGGCATCTGGAATGGAGGAAGGCTCATTAGCAATCTGTGATACTCAGATAACAATATTGCTTGCTGAAAGTGAAGAGGACTTGATGCACTTAGTTATGAAGATCATAAACTACAGCCTTCAGTAGAGATTATACCTCAACATAAAGAAAACAAAAATCCTCATAACTGGACCAATAAGTAACATCATGATAAATGGAAAAAGTCTGAAGTTGGCAAGGGTTTCATTTTACTTGGATCCAAAATCAATGCCTACGGAAGCAACAGTGAAGAATTAAAATGATGTATTGCATTGGGCAAATATGCTGCAAAAGACCTCTTTAGAGTGTATAAAAGCAAAGATGCCATTTTGAAGACTAAGGTGCACCTAATCTAAGCCATGATATTTACAATCACTTCATATGCATTTGAAAGCTGGGCAATAAATAAGGAAGATTGAAAAAGAATCAGTGTCTTTTAATTATGGTATTGGTGAAGAACATTAATACCATGGAAGTCACTAAGAATGAACAAATCTGTCTTGGAAGAAGCAGACTCAGAATGGTCTTTAGAAGTGAGTATGGTGAGATTTTATCTTACATACTTGGAACATATTATCAGCAGGGGCTAGTCCCTAGAGAAGGACATCATGTTTCGTAAAGTAGAGGATGAGTGAAAAAGTAAAAGGTCTTCAGTGAGATTCATTGACACAGTGGCTGCAACAAAGAGGGATTGGAGGCTGCTTTTCACCTAGGGGTGGACCTATTTTAAGGCCAAGACCTGAGGAAAACAGTTGCAGAGGGGTAAGGAACAACTAAGGGAGACAAACTTGTTTGACAGTTTGTCATCTTGTGGTGGCTTACTTGTTGGGGTGAGGCTGGAGGCTATGCCACTGGTGTTGCAAAATGCCAGCAAGGTTACCAACTGTGGACAGGTTTCTGCAGATATTCTGGGCTAAAACAGACTCAGAAGAAGGAAGAGGTCACTCACTTTTCAAACAATTGGCCAGTGAAAACCTTATGAATAGCAGTGAAACATTATCTGATATATTACTGGAAAACTTCATGAATAGCCCTGAAATACTGTCTGATATAGTACCAGAAGTTGAGTCTATCAGGTCAGAAGGCACTCAAAATTTTATTGGGGGAAGAGCTGCCTCCTCAGAGTAGAGATGACCTTAATGACATGGATAGAGTAAAGCTTTCAGGACCTCCATTGACTGATGTGGCATGACTCAAAATGAGTAGAAACAGAAGCAAACATCCATTAATAATTGGAACATGGAATGTACGAAGAATGAATCTAGGAAAATTGGAATTTGTCAAAAATGAAATGGAATGGATGAAGATCGATATCCTAGGCATTAGTGAGCTGAAAAGGACTGGTTTTGGCCATTTTGAACCAGAAAACCATATGGTCTACTATGCCAGGAATGACAAATTGAAGAGGAATGGTGTGGCATTAATTGTTACAAAGACTGTTTCAAGATCTGTCTTGAAGAACAATGCTGTCAGTGATAAGATAATATCTATACAACTACAAGGTAGACCAGATAAGACTACTATTATTCAAATTTATGCACCAAACACCAAAGCCAAAAATGAGGAAACTGAAGATTTCTACCAACTTCTGCAGTCTGAAATTGACTGAACATTCAGTCAAGACGCATTGATTATCACTGGTGACTGGAATGCAAAATTTGGAAACAAAGACGAGTTATTGGTGGTTGGAAAATATGGTCTTGGAAATAGAAATAATGCTGGAGATCATATGACAGAATTTTACAAGACGAATGACTTATTCATTGAAAATACCTTTTTTTCAACAATGTAAGTGATGACTATACACATAGACTTCACGAGATGGAATACACAGAAATCAGATTGACTACATCTGTGGCAAGAGGCGATGGAGAAGTTCAGTATCTTCAGCAAAAACAAGGCCAAGAGATGATTGTGGAACAGACCATAAACTGCTCATATGCATGTTCAAGTCAAAGTGGAAGACAATTAAAACAAGTCCACAAGACCCAAAATATGACCTTTATACTATTCCTCCTGAACTTAGAGACCATTTAAAGAACAGATTTGATGCACTGAACACCAATGACTGAAAACCAGAGGAATTATGGGATGACAGCAAGAACATCATCCATGAAGAAAGCAAGAGGTCATTAAGAAGACAAGAAAGGAAGAAAAGACCAAAATGTATGTCAGAAGAGACTCTGAAACTTGCCCTTGAGTGGAGAGTAGCTAAAGTAAATGGAAGAACTGACAAGATAAAAGAGCTGAACAGATTTCAAAGAGCAGCTTGAGCAG
>NW_006922478.1:207254-213429 GCF_000298275.1 Orycteropus afer afer | reverse complement strand
ATTCAATTGTGTGGATCATAACAAATTATGGATAACATTGAAAAGGATGGCAATTCCAGAACACTTGATTGTACTCATGAGGAACCTGCATATAGGCCAGGAGGCTGTCATTTGAATGGAACAAGGGGATACTGCATGGTTTAAAATCAAGAAGGGAGTGTGTCAGGGTTATATCTATCACCATATTTATTCAATCTGTATGCTGAACAAATAATCCGAGAAGCTGGATTACATGAAGAAAAACGTGGCATCAGCATTGGAGGAAGACTCATTAACAATATGCCACATGCAGATGACACAACTGTGCTCTCTGAAAATGAGGATGACTTGAAGCACTTACTGAGGAAGATTGAAGACTACAGTCTGCAATATGGATTACACCTCAATGTAAAGAAAAGAAAAATCCTCACAACTAAACCAATAAGCAGCATCATGATAAATGGAGAAAAGATTGAAGCTGTCAAGGACTTCATATTACTTGGTTCTACAGTCAACACCAATGGTAACAGTAGTCAAGACATCAGATAGTGTATTGCATTGGGCAAATCTGCTGCAAAAGACCTCTTTCAAGTCCTGAGGAACAAAGATTTATCCTTGAAGACTAAGGTGCACCTAACCCAAGCCTTGGTATTTTCTATCACTTCTTTTGCATGTGAGAGCTGGTTAATGAATAAGGAAGACTGAAGTAGAGTTGATGGTTTTGGGTTGTAGTGTTGGAGAAGAATGCTAAGAGTATCATATACTCCTAAAACGACTACTAGATCTGTCCTTGAAGAAGTGCAGTCCTATTGCTGCTTGGAAGAGAGAATGTCCAGACTTCATCTGACTTACTTTGGTCCTATTATAAGGAGGAACCATTCCTTGGAGAAGGATACCATGCTTGGTAAAGTGGAGGGTCCATGAAGAAGGAGAAGACCCTCAACGAGATGGATTGACAAAGTGGCTTCAATGATGGGCTCAGATATAGCAAGGACTGTGAAGCTGTCACAGGACTGGGCATTGTTTTGTTCAACTGCTCATAGGGTTGCTACGAGTAGGAGATGACTCAATGGCACCTCACAACTACTACAACAACAAACAATTACTAGAATAATTAAAATAATTAAACCTGGTTGCAATATAGAATGTAATCAAGTACCAATACTATTAGTAAACCTGCTAAAACTGTCAAGAAAAAGGGAGTCAGGTGTAGGAGGTATTGAAGGAAGTCAGGTGTAGGAGGTATTGAAGGAAGTCAGGTAGCTCTCTGAAGGATCTGTCTAATGTCTCATTTTACTTCCCCTAAAAAGTTGTTAGCAAAGGCAGAGACTCCTCACTCCTTGTTGTGCTTGAAGGAAATCTATAGCATTTCTGTTATCTAGAACAACATTAGTGAGGGATTCTAAATATCTCTGTTGTGCTTTGATTGCATCAACAACAGCACTGGTTATCCATACCATGGCAGCAGATGAATTGCAAATAGATCCCTTGAGTTCAGGCCTAAAATGCATTGGCCTATCATGTTTTACCCATCTGGGCAGGGTAATGTTCATGGCTAGGATTCATTACTTGGGTTTGGGCTTTTATTAGTGGGATAATTTTATCTCCCACAAAAAAAAAATACATATACATAAGGGACACAGATCATATTATTTCTGGTATAATTGTGTGGAAAGGAATTATTTGATTACTTTTCTCAAGCCAATGTTCTATTAAAGAATTGTTACAAATAGATAATAGTCTCATCTTTAGAGGGTCTCAGAATATAGCACAAAAGGGGGTAGCTATTAATTCAGGTAATTCTGTTTCCTTTCTTGATAAAATCTGAAAGTTTCTAGGGAATTCTCTGCTTTGGAGTCAATAGCTAAGTGGAAAAACATGAATATCTCTGCATTGTGCAGTGCAAGATCTCAAGCATTTCATAGTCTGGTCAGGTGTTAGGAGTTGGGTTAAATTAAAATATGATACCTGTGGTTGGACTAACAATCCAGGAGGATGTAATAACCAAATTGTTTGGCTCAAGTTAAAGTGACGTTGAACTACTTTAAGGTGATCTCCTATGACTTAATATAGGAGATGTCAGTGGATCTGAATTTTTATGTCCAGATTATGGAGAAGGGTGACATATCCAGTTACTGGCACTAGCTACTGATTTGGCTTATCTAACAAAGGTATTTTCTTTCTCCAAGCATTAAGAGAAACTATTGAAAGTAAAGTAAAACATAAAAAAGGCTTCATAATAAGTAAAACTACCAAAAAAATGATACAATGAAGCAAAAAACAAAAAATAACAGCTCTGATAAGAGCTCTGATAGTGTAGTGCCCAAGGCACTTGACTGCTAACCAGAAGGCTGGTGGTTCAAACCCACAAGCACTCCTCAGAAGGAAGGTTGTGCAATCTACTTCCATAGTGATGCTGCCTCGGAAACCCAAGGAGGGGTTGCTATGAGTCAGGTTCGACTCAACAGCAAATAATACCAACAACAACAGCTCTGATAAAGTAAGTTCCTTCAGTTACTTACATGGAAAAAACAAGATTTTAAAACAGGGGATGATGCTACAAGTGTTTAATGAGCCAATTAACACAAGAAAAGCTGCAATTATGAAACAAAGTTCAAAAATTTCAGCAAGTTGAATACAGTCTTGTTCTCTCATTTTAGGAATAGCCATCTACTTTTCCTGTCAATTGTTTCTGACCACAAGTGCATGCAAGTGTTACCTTTAAGTCTTCAGAGGGCTAGCAGGCCCAACGAAGAGGTTTAGCTTTCTTGAGTTGGGATAGATGGATCCAAGGTTTAATTTCCTCAAATTTTACTGCACAACAGTAAGTAGTAAGGAGAACTAAATAGAATAATTTCCAATGAGATTCTAATGAGTATCGTTTCCAATGAGATTCTAATGAGTCTTTTAGTTGATGTCTTTTTCAATATACATATTTTCCAGGGGAATGGTTAGGTAAGTTGGGTATGTTTGTTTTCTGATCATCAAAAGCTTCTTTAACCTGTGAGAGGTATTTCTTAGCTCATTGATTTAAAGAAGTATTCACAATACTTTAGTAAATAAGCTTGTATAATATTAGAGTCAGGGCAAACAACATAAGGGAGGACTTTATGTCTCCCAGTATTTATTTTATGAGAAGTAAGTTTATGGGGTCCAAATAGTGCAGACCCCAGATTTAAAAGGACTAAAGAGAAGACTTTAGTCTAAGGTAATCTTGAAATTTCACAAAGTTTTACAAGCTGGGCTTTAATTATTGAATTTGTCCATTCCAGTAAACCAGAACATTGAGGATTACAGGGACTATACAACCTTAGTAAATGGGAAAGGCTTGGCATAGTTCTTGAATAATCTGACTGGAAAAATGGTTTCCTCAGTCATTAAAAGTGTTTTTGGTGCTCCCCAGGTAGGTATAATATTTTCAAGGAGTTTCTTTGCCATGGAGGTTGCAGTGCAATTGCAATAGGGGAAAACTTCTACCCAGTTCAAAAATCTGTAAATCATAACTAATATGTATTTGTAACCATTAGAGGGCAGTAGCTGTATAAATTTGATTTGCCATTAGAGCATGGACACAGGTGGCAGAAGATATCATCTAAATTGGGCTTTAAAAGGTTTTCTAGGATTATAGTGAGGACAAATGAGACAGTAATTGGTCTAATATAAAGTATCCTCAAAAAATTATACAAACAAATATTTTTCATGATCTCAAACATTTTATTTCATCCCAAGTGAGAGTTATTATGTAGGGTTTGCACCATAAACCAAAATCCAAACCTGCTGCCATTGAGTTTATTCTGATTCCTAGTGAACCTGTAAGACAAAATAGAACTGCACCATAGGGTTTCCAAGGCTGTATGTCTTTATAGAAGGAGATTGTCACATCTTTTTCACATGGAACAGTTGGTAGATTTGAACTACCAACTTATTGGTTAGCAGACAAGTTCTTAGCCCCTGTGTCACCAGCACTCAAAAGAATATGTAAAAAATTTAGGTAAGACCAGTTTCTTATTTGGTCTAGTCCCCAGTTTAGCATTGGGGTTCTGATGACAGCCCTCTCTTTTCCAGGTCTCACTTTCCTCAGATTGAGTCAATTGTTGATATTTTAGAAGTTTTCCCAGTATTAATTCACAATGATTAAAATTATTGATAAGTACAATTACAGGCACAATATTGCAGTATCACTTGCACCAAATACCAGGCTATGCATTAATGCATGTACAGGTGAGAAGAGCAGGTTGGGGTAGGCGAACAGAAATACAACTTAGAACAAGGATAGATTTGGTTGAAGATAATCTTACATATAAACCTTTGCTACAAAATTAGCTACATACATTACAGAAGCAACAGAAGACAGGGTGGGGATAATTTTGCAGAGACAACCAAAAATCTTGGGAGAGAGAATCACCAGGCCTGGGGGCTTGGAGCCATAGTCTCAGGGGAAAATCATGCTCAATTGGCACACATAGTTTATAAAAATTTTGTTCCATAATCTACTTAGGTGAGTAGCTACTGGGGTCTTAAAAGCTTTCAAGTGGCCATCTAAGATGCAACTATTGGTCTCCTTTCATCTGAAGCAAAGAAATATGAAGAAAAACAAACTCATCTGGAAACAATTAGTCCAAAGAGAAGATGGACCATGAGAACCTCAGCCTCCACAACCCGAAACCAGAACTAGATGGTGCCCGGCTACCAAAGTCAACTGCTCAGAAAGGGATCAAACCTGGAGATTATCAATAGAGTGGGAGGAAAAATGTGTAACAAAACTAAAAAACACAAAAATGCCCAGAATTACTGGATAGAGATTGGTGGAACTTCTGAGACTATGGCCCAGGTTACCCTTTGAGCCTAGATATGGACTCACATGGATTGGCTCTCAGCCCAAGAGTAGAAAGACCTACATACAGAACACCTACCCCAGGTCGATGCACCCACTTACTCTAGGGAGATTCACCCCTTGGATCAATCAGCCATGAGAAACCAGAGGGGTAGCACTCACATAGAGGGGAGGCTGGACAGACAGGAATGCATGGATGAGAGGGGCACATGGAGGGGGTGGTCACAGGGAGGAGAATTTTTTAAAGTTAGGGACAGTAATAAGGGCCATGAAACCAGATGTGCATGCTGTTGAATGTAAAACAAGTTTGCTATGTAAGTCTGTACCTAAAGCACAATTAAGAAAAAAAAAAAAAGATTAAAGTTATTGATAAGCAGATCTGGTTAGTCCCCATCTTTGGTTTTCATGAGAGCTGAATAATTTGAGAGGCCGCTTGTTTAGTGTTCATATCAACAAGATAATTTCCTCTACATTCTTTGTTTTGAGCTATTCTCTTTGGCTGATGGTATTTTACTTTTATAACAGCAATTTTAGAAGGAAACAGCAAAGCATCTAAATGGTCTGTTACAAAAGTTCCATTTTTTAATTGTAGTTCCAGGTGAGGTTAGAAATTCAGTTTCCATACCATGCAAAACTCATGTCCAATTACAAAACAATACAGAGAATAACTAAAAATATTCACAAACATTCCAGAAGCAATCCATAGGCTCTAGTGAGAACAATAAGCTCTGCTTATTGGGTTGAAGTTTTTCTGGGAGAGCCTTACTTTCAAGGACTTAGGTAGAAATTATAACAGCATACCCAGTTTGAAAATGATAAAAGCCATCTAGAAACAAGATTAAATCAGAGTTGGTTAAAGAAGTTTCATTTAAGTCCTTTTGAGGTGTCAATAATTGTTCAGTCAATTACAAACAGTAATGAGAAGGATAGACATTTTCATCAACAATGGATAGAATTGTGGTTGCATTCAAAGAGGCCAATGGATGGAATCTAACATTGGAGGAACCTAGAAGAAGGACCTTGTAAGAAGTGAATCTTACATCAAGAAAGATGTTGGGTTAAAACAGAATTAAGTAAAGTAGATACAATGTGGGGCATATAAACATCCAGAAAATTACCCTGAATTGTATAAGCAATAATTTCTATTAATTTGTCATTGCCAGCTACAGCTCTAAGGAAGACAGGGTAGCCTTGAGCCACAGGGTTAAGTTGTAGAATATAATTGCCAACAGGCCTTTGTTACCACCATGATTTTGAGTCAGCACACCTAAAACATTCTCAAATATTCCATGTATCAATAGAGAAAAATCTAGATGATAGTTAGGGAAACCTAAAGCAGGTGTACTTACTAAAGCTTCTTTT
>NW_006922478.1:205070-206079 GCF_000298275.1 Orycteropus afer afer | reverse complement strand
GGTTTAAGAAACTGATGGAAAAGATCAGGGGGAAGTGGCTTAGATATTGAATTTTCTTCATGCATAACTAATATTTGCAAGCAGCAGCCAGCTTCTCTTTGAATTAGTTTTGATTCATAGCCCTAGTTAGGTTTTTTTTCTTCAGAGGGAGGAGGGATCTAGAAGCTTAATATTTATCTTTCTGATGAAAATTGTAAATCACAGCTCCATTTAGACAAAAGAGCACAGCTTAAAAATGAACAGGAGTATCAGGGCTAAGTAAAAAAGGAATGCAGGCCTTCAATGGGACCTAAAGAGATAGAAATAGGTTGGGAGTGTATTCTGGTTTGTTCTCGATTAGTAGCCCTCACAATTTTTGAAGATTTTGTACTCTGGGACAGGGACTTTTGTAAACAAATGGAATTAATTGCAAATAACTTGGATCCACTATCAGTTAAAAATTTTCAAGCTCTCCATAAATGTACATGGTAGTTTATTCTTGTGAGTTAATTGTCATCATAGGGAAAGTTTCTGTTTTGTCCTTGGAGCCCCTTCATTTCATATCTGGTTGAAAGGGCTCCTGTTTTTTGTTTTTTTTTTTAATTTGAAGCAATCCTTTTTCTAATGTCTAAATTTCTTTCAATAATTGCAAGTACAGGGTTTGGTGCCTTTACAGAGCTTGCATTTACATTGTTGGTTAGGATATTGTAATTGTTGCAATTGTAAGGTCATTAGTTTATTTACCTTAGAGGTTGGTTTGCTCTCCAAGGTCTGAGAAAACTCAGGCGCCAAATTAGTCAATATAGCAATGGGAGCAGTTTTCCAAACTAATTCGTGCCCTTTTACTACAACTGAGGTTTGGTGTTTGTGGCTATATATGAATACTGCATTGACAGCTTCTGTAGCCCATGGGGCTAATGAATCAAGGCCAGAATGTTCAGAAAAGTTTTGAAATAACTGAGTTTAATGATCCTAAACATTCTTTTTTTATTTTTGTTTTGCTTATATATTTTTAAGAATTTTTTTTTTA
>NW_006922478.1:201616-203865 GCF_000298275.1 Orycteropus afer afer | reverse complement strand
CTAGAGACCTTTATCAAAGCTTCTTACGTACTGGAAGCAGGCCACACCCTGAAAGCAGCTACTTAGCTACTCACTGCAGATTGAACCATGAAGGTGATTACCAGTCTATCATGGCGAATAACTACATCCAGCTGTCAAGCCACTCAAAACCATGGCCCAACCAAGTTGACACACAACCATAACTACTACACAGGACTATTAGCAGTTTATACACTGTTTATTCTGGAGCTTGTAGGCTGGAGTTTAAAGGTAATTGTGGATATAGGATTTATATTCTCAGTAGTTTCTTTAGGAAAAAAGGATAGTTCAGACAAAGATTATCAAAAGAATAAAGAGGTAAATATAGTATGAAGGGCAGGCAGCCAGTAAAGGAGCAGATGACATTGAAACAGTAGAAGTAGATGAACAGAGAGTTGACATTGAAATTCTTTGTTTGGCTAACAAAGAGACAGTGTCATGCAGAGAAGCAAATTTACTATCCCAATATCTTTTAGAAGCCTTTAGGTACTAGTCAAAATAGGCATCCTGTTGGGGTTGATTAATTAGGAGGCCTTTTATTTCTAATTTACTGCACACAAAACCTAACTTAGATAAGTCAAAAGCACCCCAGAGTTGCCATTGATTTTGTGACTATCTCTGGTGAGACTATGCTAAAGAAACAAAAGCAAACAAGTTGAAAGATCAAAGAGCTTGTTCATGTAGTGGGCAGGAGCCCCAGAAGGAGGTGCTCTGAATCATACCTAAATATGACATTTCCAATTAATTCATTGACAGTAAAATAAACAGAAATCAAAGGTTTTGGTTTCTCAGAGTCAAATGAAAATCCTAGTTGAGGGTTTTGCCACTGGGTTTTGAGTCATACTTTGCTTATACCAACGTGTGCCTCATTGTAGGGTAGTTTTATTGATACAGGATTGCAGGCTGATGCTTCTGGTCTTTCCATTTAACTGGCTTTTCCTGTCACAGGAGTCTTTCATATGCAAAAAGTTCCGAAGTCTTTTACATGCTATACCTGTGCCCATAAGTTTTCTTTTATTTCTTTACTTTTTTTTTTTTTTTTTTTTTTTGCAGTTTATAGACTCTGAGATTCCTTAGCAGTGATCAGTGGCAATAATCAGACAGTAGTGTATGTATTACCATTAAAGCTTGCAAGAATAAGACAGATCCTCAAGAAAAGCTTGAAGACTTACAATGCAAAGGAAGAAGGGAGCTCAAATTGGGGGTATTTACCTGATGGTGACTCCTGCAAGTCCATGAAGCAGTGACCTCAAATGGCTTTGCTGGTATTGAAGCCAGTGTCCTCAAGTTTTCAGAGATCACTTCAGGCAATGTACCTTTGAATCCTACAATACTGACACCAGAAATGTAGTAGAAGAAAATTCCAATGCTCTGTTAGGAGTAAAACAAAGAGGGTTATTGAGGAATAGATACAGTTTGAACTGGAAGACAAAGAGTCCACAAAGTGAAATTAAGTATTCCAACATTCTGAGGGAGAGGTGAAATTTTTATAGAGAAGAATGTGAAAGGGAGCATGTGACCACAATCATGGGGGCTAGAAATGACATATAGGTACAAAACTATTTGTTGTTCTTGTTGTTTGCCGTCGAGTCGGCCCCGACTCATAGTGACCCCTCCCTGGGTTTTTGAGGCAGTATCACTACGGAAGTAGGATTTTCTAAGTTTAGCTAATCTAGTTTCTAAAATAGACTTCCTGGAATCAAACTAGTAAGCATTTTTTCTGAAAAATCTATATAAACATTTCTCCCGGATCATGCTGCTTGAGTATTCTCCTAAGATCCTCCCAGTAAATATTTCCTGACAAACATTTCTTTGTAAACCACATCCTTATCTCCTCAATTATTTCTTGAGGGTGGGTTATTTTACAAATGTTCACAAGGTTCTAAATCACAGGCTACATTCTTACAAAGGTAGAAAAGAGGACAAGCTAAAGTTTAATTTCCAAAATAATAGAGCTTTTAATCAGACTTCAACCAGTCATTTTCAATCATGCCAACAACCTCAGTTTTAGAATGTTCTCACACAATCAATATTGACTAAAATCACCTCATGTCTTCTATATAACTCACATAAGACATACTGAGGATCCTTGACACACAATCAGTAAATAAAATAAACACACTTCCAATGAGTTGAAAGAGATTCCCATGGAGAATTCCTTGCTTAGTAGGGTAGTCACTGCATTTAGCAGGCAGTTTCATTCCAGTAAGAAAAATTAACAAAACAAAAAA
>NW_006922478.1:196914-198013 GCF_000298275.1 Orycteropus afer afer | reverse complement strand
TGGTGACATGTAGACGTGAGTTTTGAGGCTGAGCCTCTGGTGTTTAAAACCCAGCGAGATGCACCTGGTGCATAGGTAACAGCCCAGTTTATAGACTGAGACAGACTAGGAAGAAGGAAGAGGCCTTCCTCTTCTGAAAGAATTGGCCAGGGAAAACCTTATGAATAGCAAAGAAACACTGTTTGGTACATTACTGCACAACTTTAGGAATAATATAGGTAGTAGGTAATATTTGCTAAGATCTTACTATTTATTAAGCGTATTGCACTTTTAATTTGCATTTATACATTATTCTTGAGTTACAAATCAGCATGATCGATATGCAGACATATGTAGTGCTAAAAAATATTACCTATCGTGCATTTTGTGGATAAAGATACTTTCAAAATTATTTAATCTAATGATTGTCAACATGGAATGTATGTATGTCGGGTGGAAACACACCTCAGTAGAGGAGGTGTTTCAGATAAGTGCTCTCCACACTATTTTATGGATTAGGGAGGCATGACAGATATCCATTGGAAACAATCAATCAATTTACATACAGAGTGACTTATCCAAAGCCATAAAGCCATTTAGTTGTAAAGACAGAACTTGAATGCAGATGTTCTCCAAGATTATTTTTGCAATGCAACCTACCTGTTGTATTAAAAAGTAAATTACCTCAAGAGGATAACATATCATATACGCCACAGTAAGAATGAATTTGTTTGAATTACTTTGGATTCAGAAAGAGGTGAGAGAAACAGGCATCCTGTGTGATAACATGTTAAGGAAGAGTAGCAATAAAAGATGTAAAGAAGAGCAAAGAAAGGTAAGACAAGTGTCTCATTCTCTCCATCTTGTCCAGATTTTTCCTGCATTCAGGTGTGGATTTTTCTTTTATTTGCCATCTAGATGTACCATCACCTATACCCTTAGATACTACTTAAAAACATAGAAGAAGACAATATATGTATATTTTTAATATAACTCTATCTCTACTGTGAAATTATAGATATACTATGGGACTTATAATGAAAAGGCCTTGGTACTCTGTTTGAATGTATTTCTTTACAAAAAATCTGCACCTATCAGAATTAAACTCTTTTTTATCCTA
>NW_006922478.1:196200-196814 GCF_000298275.1 Orycteropus afer afer | reverse complement strand
GGAAAACCTTATGAATAGCAAAGAAACACTGTTTGGTACATTACTGCGCAACTTTAGGAATAATATAGGTAGTAGGTAATATTTGCTAAGATCTTATTATTTATTAAGCGTATTGCAATTTTAATTTGCATTTATACATTATTCTTGAGTTACAAATCAGCATGATCGATATGCAGACATATGTAGTGGTAAAAAATATTACCTATCGTGCATTTTGTGGATAAAGATGCTTTCAAAATTATTTAATCTAATGATTGTCAACATGGAATGTGTGTATGTCGGGTGGAAACACACCTCAGTAGAGGAGGTGTTTCAGATAAGCTGCTTGGTTTTGCAAAAAAAAAAAAAAAATCTCTCCACACTATTTTATGGATTAGGGAGGCATGACAGATATCCATTGGAAACAATAAATCAATTTACATACAGAGTGACTTATCCAAAGCCATAAAGCCATTTAGTTGTAAAGACAGAACTTGAATGCAGTTGTTCTCCAAGATTATTTTTGCAATGCAACCTACCTGTTGTATTAAAAAGTAAATTACCTTCAGAGGATAACATATCATATACGCCACAGTAAGAATGAATTTGTTTGAATTACTTTGGATTCAGAAAGA
>NW_006922478.1:194514-195635 GCF_000298275.1 Orycteropus afer afer | reverse complement strand
CTCATAAAATACATGTAAATGATAGTGCCAGTTTTACTGGTGCCCTGAGCTACACAAATTTTTGCCCCTTCCTTCGCAAATGTCTTTATGGTTATGACTCTATTATGATTAAATGCATGGTTTCTCTTCTCTGTCTATGGATTGGACTTGACAAACCCCCTTTGAACCCTTTCGGCTGCATATGCCTGAAATGCATTAAGGTGAGATGTCAGTCTTGCACACACGGGGAAGCCATTATAAAGCACAGATAATTGAACTTCTACTCCTGAAAACTATGTCAGTGTAGGAAATCTATCAAATTGCCCAAATAATGCCTTTGCCTGTAGTCAATATAAAATAAGTATAGTGCTGTATGGAAAAGTAAACATACAGTCACTCTCAAAAGTAGTAAGTTAAGCATGATACTTATTGCCCCAAAAGTAGCTGTTCAAATTACTTCCTAGACTTAGGGATGGCATCACCTTTCTGTAGTGGCAACTTGAAGTACTGATTTTCTGATGCAGAAACAGTGAGTGAATGATCATTTCAAGGATTATTTCTTTCCCCCAAATACTTTCTTTTTAATATCCTTTGCTATGAAGTTTTCTGTTCTTCTCCCTCTGTTCCTCGTGTGCCTCTCCTGCTCCCCAAATGTATATTGAATGAGGAAAAGAAGGAAGAGAGAGAAAAAAGAAAGAAGCAGGGATGGAGTCAGAGAGGGACAAAAATCCCTTCTTATGAATTTATAAAATAATAACTAGCTGTTTATATATAAAACTATGTTGCAATTTGGGAACTACACTACTACTATATTGCATTAATATTTAAAGGAATAACAAATAATTTAAGGTACAATATGATTAATATTATTTTTGTTATAGCATATGTTGATAAATAATAAACTTCCCTTTCCATATTAGTTTGTTAATTTGTGCATATTTTAAAGTGGGATTATAAAATTAAAATGTATATTGATAATCAATAATTGCTCATAATTAAATTGAATATTTTTAACTTTATATTTTTAAATAATTTGAGACTTACAGAAGAGTTGCAAAATAGGACAAAGACTTACTATAAACCCTTCACCTAGATTTGCTGAATGTCAGCATTTTAGTTTGTTTGCTTTATCATTCTCTTGC
>NW_006922478.1:190896-191964 GCF_000298275.1 Orycteropus afer afer | reverse complement strand
AGTCTTGCTATTTACTATGTGTTTGGTATATTCCTATTACCTTATGTCTCAGGATTATTGTGTGTTTTATCTGAAGTTATTTGAAAAAAAAATTAATCATTTTGTGTAGAGATATTTTGTCTAAAGAAGTTTCATTTTAATTAACTTTATTTTGCTGTATATATCACAGAAATAAATTTTCATCGGCTTTTTCATTTTTAAAAGTTATTAGTAATACATTCAATGGTCATCTTTTAAATTTTTATTTTTGGTGAAAATATACACAGCAATACCCACTACTATCACATAGTTTTTACACATAACGATCAACAATATTAGTTACATTATTTACATTGTCTCAATATTCTTGTTATTTCTGTTCTAGCTGTTTCATTTCCATTTACTTAATCTCCATGTTCCCTAAATGACTCTTGTATTCTTTAAAATAAATGTTTAACATTATGTCTTATACAGATACTTTTTAAAAGTAATACAATGCTCAAGAGTGATGATTACTCTTTTGGCTTTCCAAAAGAGTTATTAAACTAATAGCTTAAAAGTTATTTCAGTGGAAAGTTTCAATTCAGGGTTTGAAGAGTAACTCAGAGCCACAGTTTTTGCTCTGGTGGCAGAGCGCCTAAGGCATTTGACCGCTAACCAGTAGGCTGGTGGTTCAAACCCACCAGCCACACCTCACAAGGAAGATTAGGCAATCTACTTCTGTAGTAATACCACCTTGGAAACCCAAGGAGGGGTCGCCATGAGTGGAATCCAACTCCACGGCTGTTTTTTTTTTTGTTTTTGTTTTGTTTTTAATCCAAATAGTAGGTAATATTGGATAAACCACTGAATGGGAGGGGCCTGGGGAAAGACTTGGAAAAAACACACTTTTCGTGCCATGTGTGCCACCACAATTCAACATGAGGAGGTAAGGAAGGGTGACAGGAGGTGAGTTTGCAAAGCTCTATAGAGAATGGTAAAGAAATGTCCCCTTTCCACAACCAAAACATCTTTGTCTTCTCAGCATCTCTCCTCTCACCTACCACAGAGGTGTCAGGATGTACTTTATGATGTCTCACCCTCATCTTG
>NW_006922478.1:188223-189511 GCF_000298275.1 Orycteropus afer afer | reverse complement strand
GGGAGTGAGGGGTTATTAGTGGTGTATCAGAGTGGGAGCAGTGGGCGTGGTCACCCCCAGTGCAAGCAACAGAGGAAGCATTGTCTGTACAGAGTTGTGATAGGACAGCACAACTAAGTAAAAGCCAATATAGTTGGTGTTATCACTTCCAAACTACAATAATTCTCATGCTTATTACAGAGAACTTAGGCAGTTGTGAGGCTTTCTATCTTGGCCTCACGTAGGGCTAATGTTTTCAATACAGATGTACAGAAGCCTGCAAAGGCTTATCTAAGTCAGAGATTGTTCAAATTACAAGAGGTAAGCAGAATAAAAATCAAAATCCAACTTTAATTTCCTTCAGATAAAATTATACAAGGCAAATAAAATAAATTATTAAAAATGAAACTTTTAGACTCATGTCAATTTTCTTGTGTTAAAATAAATTTATTTTAGAAGCAGAAGAACCAATTTTAATACAGAAATAAAGCTATTTCAGTATAAAATAAGCCTCAGATATAATACATACATTGTTTTTTTTCAATGGATTTCAAATAAATGTCTTCATAATGAAAACTTACAACATTAACCAGAATATGTTAGTTATATAAGCCAATGGGTTCTCAAGAAAAGAGAAAATTACATTCCCTTTCCTTTCATTGGTTTTTGTAAAAATAACTTGTCCGTTACATTAGACTGGCCAATTTGATTGCTGCATTCTAAAACTCAGCTGTGTGCTCTATAGATCCACAGTCTTGATTCAGCAAAACAGAGTTCATACAGCCCAATAATTGGATCCACACATTAATTAGATCCACAGATAAGCCTCAGCTTATTGTAATTGGGCTTCTGTGCTGCAGGAATCTAGAAACAGTGTGCTTTGATATCCTGGTTGATTATCTATGATATTTGGTCCATAGAGTATGTTATGAAAAATTAGAACAGCTATACAATAGATCTAATGAAATGCAAATACCTAGGAGTCTCGAAAAGGAAATAACAAAGACAGAATGATGTCCATTTTGATCAATAATAGCCACTAGGAACTGACCCAGTGGCAACTAACACCAACAACAGCAACATAATTATTCAAAAAGGACTTAAAGTTCAAAACAGACATGAACACTGTGGTGGTTATGTTTTTGTGTCAACTTGGCTAGGCCTGGTTGAGTGGCTGGGCAGCTGGATGTAATATTCCCCATGATGAGACTGGTAGTCAACTCCATGGTGGAATCTACTATGAGCTGCTGAGTAGGGAATGTGGTCTGCTTCCTGGATATAAGCAGAAGCCTTGGGGCATGGTCTCTAC
>NW_006922478.1:185299-187198 GCF_000298275.1 Orycteropus afer afer | reverse complement strand
TGCTCCTTGGAAGCGAGAATGGCCAGACTTTGTCTCACCTACTTTGGTCATGTTGTTAGAAGGGGGAATTCTCTGAAGAAGGATGTCATGCTTGATAAAGTGGAGGGTCGAGAAAAGAGGGGAAGGACCTCAACAAGATGGACTGACAAGGTGGCTATAGCAATGGGCTCAGGTATAGTAGGGATTATGAGGCTGACACAGGACTGGGCAGTGTTTCATTCTATTGTACATAAGGTCGCTATGAGTCAGAGACAACTCAAAGGCACATAACAGTGACAACAACAATGTCCTTCACAAGGTTCATTCATATGGTAAGATGTTTCAGGAAGTAATTTTTCTTTATCACTGAGTAGTTTTCCATTGAATATATGTACCATGTTTTACTTATCCGTTCATCCATTGATGGGCACTTAGGTTGTTTCCATCTTTTTTGCTATTGTGAATAGTGTTGTGATTACCATAAGTCTGCATATGCCTGTTAGTATCACTTTTATTATATCTCTAGGGTGCATACCTAAGGAGCTCTGGTGGCACTATAGTTAAGGCATTTGGCTGCTAACTAAAATGTCTGTGGTTTGAACCCACAAGCTGCTGTGGGAGAAAGATGGAGTAAGCTGCTTTTGTAAAGTATTACAGCCTTGGAAACCCTATGTAGGTGGCTATGAGTCAGAATCAATTCCATGACAGTGGCTTGGCCTGACTAGGGTGTATACCTAAAAGTGGATTCACTGGGTCATATAGTAGTTCTTCCTCTAGTTTTTCTAGCAATTGTCAGACTGTTTCCACAACAGCTGTACAATATTGCATCCTCACTAGCAATGGATGAGAGTTGCAATTACTCTACACCATGTTCAACATTTATTATTTTCTTTTTTAAAAAATTTTAACCATCATAGTGGGAGTGAAATGGTATCTCATTGTAGTTTCAGGTTTCGTTTCTTTGATGGCTAATGGCATTGAATTTATTTTTTGTGTTTGTGGCAATTAGAAGGAGTTCTTGTGGTTTAGTGGCTAAGACATTTTGCTCCTAACCAAAAAGTCAGTGGTTCAAACACACTAGCTGGAAGAAGGATGAGGCAGTCTGCCTCTGCAAAGATTTACAGCCTTGGAAACTCAATGGGGGTCTCTATGAGTCAGAATCAACATGGGGGCAGTGGGTTTGGTTTTTTAGTTTGTGGCTGTTTAAATATCCTCTTTGGTGAAGGGTCTGCTCATGGCCTTTGTCAGGTTTTTGATTGGGTCATTTGTCTTTTTGTTGTTGAATTATAGACATTTTCTGTATAGATATTAGACTCTTATCGGTCATGTCATTTTAAAATATGTGTTCCTAGTATATAGGTTGTGTCTTTATTCTTTTGCTATGCTTTTGACAAACATATACACTAAACTTTTATTAGGTCGAGTTTTCAATTTTGTTTTCTGCTGCTCATGTATTTGTTGTTTCGTTCTGGTAATCTATCATTAAAAATAAATAATACATGAAAACTTTGCTCATATATTTTCCTCCAAGAACATATATTTATAGATTTAAAATTCAGGTCCTTAATGCATTTTGCCGATAATTACACTGAATGTCAATGGATTAAATGCACCATTCAAGAGATGGAAAGTTGCAGAATGGATAAGAAAGCATGACCAATCAATATGCTGTCTATAAGAGATGCACCTTAGAGAGAAAGACAAAAATAGATGGAAAATCAAAGGTTGGAAAAAGATATAGCAAGCAAATGTTGTTGTTGTTGTTGTTATTTACCGTCGAGTCGGTCCCTGCTCATAGCAACCCCTCCTTGAGTTTCCGAGGCAGTATCACTATGGAAGTAGGACTGCCCAACCTTCCTTCTGAGGAGTGGCTGGTGGGTTTGAACCGCCAGCCTTCTGGTTAGCAGTCAAGTGCCTTAG
>NW_006922478.1:184060-185059 GCF_000298275.1 Orycteropus afer afer | reverse complement strand
ACTTTCAATCATGGATAGAACAACTGTAAAGAAACTCAACAAAGACAGAGAAGAACTAAACAATATAATCCACCAACTTGACCTTATAGACATCTACAGAGCACTTCCCCCAACAACAGCACAATATATGTTCCTTTCCAGTGCACATGGAACATTCTCCAGAATAGATCATATGTTAGGCCACAAAGCAAGCCTCAATAAATTTAAAACATTGAAATACTGCAAAGCATCTTCTCAAATCATAATGCTGTAAAATTATAAATCAACAATCAGAAGATGAACAGAAAAAGAGCAAACACATGGAAACCAGATAACACACTCCTTGAAAATAACTGGGTAATAGAAGAAATAAAAAATGAAATTAAAAAAATTCCTTGAATCAGACAAGAATGAAACACAACATACCAAAATCTTTGGGACAGAGCAAAAGCAGTGATCAGAGGCCAATTGATAGCAATAAATCCACCCTCCACTTTACAAAGCACACATCAAAAAAGAAGAAAGAGCCAAAATCAACACCTTAACCTGACATCTCCAGCAATTAGAAAAAGAGTTGTTGTAGTAGTTATGTGCCATTGAGTCAGACCTGACTCATAGTGAACCCTACTTGGGTTTCCAAAAGAGTAGGGGAAAAAAAAAAAAAAAAAAACTACAGTCAACAGAAGAAAAGAAAAGGAATAATAGAGATTTAAGCGGAAATAAATGGAACAGAAAATAGAAAGACAATAGAAAAAATCAATGAGACTGGAGGTAGGTTCTTTGAAAGGATTAGTAAAATTGACAAACCACAAACAAACTTAACAAGGGAAAAGAGGGAGAGAATACAAATAACACAAATAAGAAATTAACTGGGTGAAACCCAACAGACATTGAAAGGATAATATCAGGACACTATGAAGAACTATACTCTGACAAATTTGAAAATCTAAAAGAAATGAACAGATTTCTGGAAACATACTTCTTACCTAAAATAACAGGGGCTGTGGTGGAAAATGTAAA
>NW_006922478.1:174707-178041 GCF_000298275.1 Orycteropus afer afer | reverse complement strand
TCCTTCTGAGGAGTGGCTGGTGAGTTTGAACTGCCAGCCTTCTGGTTAGCAGTCAAGTGCCTTAGGCACTATGCTACCAGAGCTCCCTTTATTACTGTAGCTGTAAACTAAAACAAACAAACAAACAAACAAAAATACCTCACTGCCATCAAGTCGATTCAGAATCATCCCATTGGAATTTCATGGCTGTAAATATTTATGGAAGGAGACTGTCTCATCTTTCTTCTGTTGCGCAGCTGATGCGTTTGAACCATTGACCTTTTGTTCAGCAGTCAAATACATTAACTACTATACCCTCAGAGCTGCATAACATAGCTTAAAATCTTGAAATATGATTCCTCTTACTTTCTTCACCTTTAAAAATGTTTTGGCTATTTGAAGTCTTTTGTCATTTCATATAATTTGAGGATTGATTTTTCCATTTCTATAAAGAAAGATGCTGAAATTTTGATCAAAATTATATTGATTCTATAGATCATTTTCTGTAGTATTGAAATCTTAACAATAAAAAGATTTCTAATCCATGAACATAGAGTGTCTTTCCATTTGTTTAGGTCTTTTTTAAATATCTTTCAGCAGTGTTTTAAAATTTTCAGTGTCTTTCATATCTCTGGGTAAAATTAATCCTAGGTGTTTTATTCTTTTAAATGACATTTTTAATTGAATTGTTTTCCTCATTTCTTTTTCAGATTTCTCATTGCTGGTGCATAGAAACCCACTTTTTGTGTATGTGTGTTGTCCTTGTACCCTACAACTTTGTTGCATTACTCTATTAGCTATAGAATACTTTTTGTGAGTTTTTTTGCAATTTTCCATATATATGACCCTGAGATATGTGAATCGACATAATTTCACTTTTTCCTTACTAATTGAATACATTTTATTTCTTTTTATTGCCTTATCACTCTGACTAAGATGCCCAATAGATATTTGATAAGAGTTGTGACAGTGGGTGTCCTTGCGTGTCCCTGGTCTTAACAGGAAAGTTATCAATATTTCTCCACTGAGTATAATGTTGGCTGTTGGTTTTTCATAAATGTCCTTTATTATGTTGAGGAATTTCCCTTCTATTCCTAGCTTGTTGACTGTTTTTTATGAGAAAAAAAAAGTATTGGATTTTATAATATACCTTTTCTGCATCAGTCAAAATGATCATGTTTTCCTTTGTTTTTTCCTTTGTTTCATTACAGTGGTTTGTTATATTGATTACTATTGTAATGTTGAACCATCCTTGCATTCCTGGAATAAATTTCACTTACTCATGTTGTATAATTCTTTTAATACAATGTTAGATTCTGTGTGCTAGTATTTTGTTTAGAATTTTTACATCTATGTTCATAAGGGATCTGTAATTTTCTTTTCTTGTAGTGTGTTTGGCTGTAGTATCAGAGTAATACTGGTTTCATAGATTGAGGAGGGACTATTCTTCCTCCTCTACATTTGGAAACTTTTGAACAGGATTGATATCAGCTCTTCTTTAAATGTCTTGTAGAAATCCCCTGTGAAGCCACCTAGTCCAGGGCTTTCTGTTGGTATTCTTATGTTTTAATTCCATCTCTTCACACCTTATGAGACTACTGATATTTTCTTCAGAAAGTTCAGGTAATTTATGTACTTGTAAGAATTTGTCCATTTCATTAAAATTATTAAATTTGTTGGTGTACAGGTATAGTTGTTCATAGTATTATATTATGATCCTTTTTATTTATACTGGGACAGTGGTAATGTCTCCACTTTGATTTCTTATTTTGGTTATTTGAATCATCTGTCTTTTTTTTTTCTTTTTTAGTCTAGCTGAAATTTAGTCAGTTTTATTGATCTCTTTAAGGAACCAATTTCTGGTTTTGTTGATCCTCTTGTATTTCTAATCTATATTTCATTTAATTCTGTTATTTTGCTGTGATCTTTTTTAGTTCCTTTATTTTGGTAGCTTTCCCCTCAGCTTGCTTTTTTTATGTTAGTTCCTCAAGCTGTAGAGTTGGGCTATTTATCTGAGATATTCTTAATTTTTAAAGTAGGAATTTATTCTTATAAATTTCCCTCTGAGCAGTGCTTTCACAGGTTTCCGTGTGTTATATTTTTGTGCAAGTCCAAGTACTGTTTTTCTGCTTGATTTTTTTTCCTTCATCCATTGGTTGATTGATAGGGTGTTAATTTCCACATATTTCTGTATTTTCCATTGTCCTTCTGATATTAATTTCTAGTATTACTCCATTGTAGTCCTAGAAGTTATTTTGTATAATTTCAGTCTTTTAAAACTTATTGAGACTTATTTCGTGAACTAACATATGGTCTGTTCTGGAGAATGAGTTATGTGCATTGAAGAAATTGTGTATTTGTCCATTGTTAGGGAGCGTGTTCTATATATGTCTGTTAGATCTAATTGCTTTAAAGTTTTGTTTCTTCCTAAACTTTGTAGATGTTCTCTGCAGTATTGAGAGTCATGTATTTAAGGCCCAAAATACTGTTGTGGATTTGTCTATTACTCTTTTAATTTCTGTCAGTGTTTTCTTCATATGTTTTGATGCAATGATGTTAAATGCACATATATTTATAATGGTTACATCTTTTAGATGAAATGATCATTTCAGCATCATATAATATCCTTCAACTCTTATGAGATTTTGACTTAAAATCTATATTTTCTGATAGCAATATACCCATGCTTGCTCTCTTTTGTTTACTTTTTGAATGAATTATTCTTTTCCATTCTTTCACTTGCAGTACATGTCCTTGGGAATAAAAATGTGTCTGTGGTAGACATCATATTGGTAGCTAATAGTTTTTTGCATGCCTTATACCTTCTTTGCTCCTCATTTTCTGAATTTTGTCATTATTTGTGTGTATTTAGTTGTTAGTGTGTGTGAAGAGGTTGAGGCTTTTTGACTTTTTTCTTCTTATCTTATGTGTATATTTTTTAGATATCTTCTTTGTTGCTGTCAAACAGATTATGTTTAACACTTTACATTTACAACTACCTAGTTTAACTTGGTGAAACTAAAAACCCAACCCACTGCCATTGAGTTCATGAAACTCATAGCAACTTACATTGGATTTCCAAGGCTGTAAATCTTTACAGAAGTAGATTGCCTCATCTTCTTCCTATGGAACTGCTCATAGGTTTGAACCACCAACCTCTGGTTATCAACCAAATGTCTTATCCACTAGGCCACCAGAGCTCCTTAATTTAACTTATTACTAAGCAGTAACATAACAACTAAAAGTAACATGTTGTTGTTGTTTTGCCGCCGAGTCGGCCCCGACTCATAGCGACCCCTCCTTGGGTTTCTGAGGCAGTATCACTACGGAAGTAGGATTGCCCAACCTTCCTTCC
>NW_006922478.1:173875-174607 GCF_000298275.1 Orycteropus afer afer | reverse complement strand
GGTCTTCCTTATTCATTGCCCATCTCTCACATGCATATGAGGAGATTGAAAATACCATGGCTTGGGTCAGGTGTACCTTAGTCCTCACGGACAACTTTGCTCCTCAGCACTTGAAAAAGGACCTTTGCAGCTGATTTTCCCAGTGCTATACAATGTCTGATGTCCTGACTGCTGCTTCCATCAGTGTTGATTATAGAATCAAGCAGTGTGAAGTATCTGACAACTTCAATCTTTTCTCCATTTATTGTAATTCTGCTTATAGGTCCAGTTGTGAGGATTTTTGTTTTCTTTATATTGAGTTGCAATCCATGCTGCAGACTGTATTCTTCCATATTCATCAGTAAGTGCTTCAAGCCATCCTCACTTTCAGCAAGCAAAGTTGTGTCATCAGCGTATTGCAGATTGTTAATGATTTTTCTTCCAATCTTGATGCCACACTCTTCTTCATATAGTCCAGCTTCTCAGATTATGTGCTCAGCTACAGATTGAACAAGTAAGGTGAACGGATACAACCCTGACACATTCCTTTCTTGATTTTAAACCATGCAATATCCCCATGTTCTGTTTGAATGACAGCCTCCTGGTGTATGTACAGATTCCTCATGAGTACAATTACATGTTCTGGAATTCCCATTACTCTCAATGTTACCCATAATTTATTATGATCCACACAATCAAATGCTTTTGCATAGTCAATAAAACACAAGTAAACATCTTTCTGGTATTCTTTGC
>NW_006922478.1:172861-173775 GCF_000298275.1 Orycteropus afer afer | reverse complement strand
TCAAGTGCCTTAGGCACTATGCTACCAGAGCTCCTAAAAGTAACATACAGAAAGTAACATACAGAAACTATATTTCAATTTCACTCTTCCCTTCCCTTCTCTGTTTTTGTTGTCACCTACTACATCATTATACATCCTATGCCCATTCGGATAAATTTATACTTATTTTATGTGATTTAGGTGTAAGTCTACAGAGCAAATTCATCTTCCATACAGCAGTTCACATATACTTTTTCTCAGGACATTGACTGTAATTTCCCACAGTGTAACAGCTCCCCTCCCACTTCCTCCCCATAGCCACATATTCTCTCTGCGCTTCCCTTCCATGCACTCTTGCCCCTTGAACTGTCTCCCTGTACATACACTGCCCTTTTATTCTCCCATGATTGATCTCTCCAAGGAGTATATCTGCCTAATGTAAATGTTCAGCTCATATGCCTATCTCTGGCTTGACTGGAAGCCAAAGGGTTGGGTTCAATTCCAGACCTGAAAGGCAGCTAGGGGCCATAGTTTCAGGGGTTCCAGCAGCCTCTCTCAGACCAGCAAACTGGTCCTCCATTTTTTTTTTCTTTTTAATGATTTTGAGTTTTTTTCCACATTGTTCTACTCTATCCAGGAACTCCTACATAGATCCCCCTCCTAGTGGTTGACAGTGGTACATGGGCACCATCTAGTTCTTCTGGTCTCATAGTCATATAGGCTGAGAATCGCATGGTGTACTAGAACCTTAGACTAATTGTTTCCATGTGTTTTGGATTTCTTCATTCTTCTTTACTCTGGATGAGGAGAGACCCATCACTGGATCTAGATGACCACTTGCAAGCTTTTAAGATCCCAGTGACTACTTGCCAAAGTAGGATGTGGAACAATGGTTCTGTGTAGTATGTTATGCAAATAGAGCTTGATGTCCCCTG
>NW_006922478.1:172217-172761 GCF_000298275.1 Orycteropus afer afer | reverse complement strand
CATCTGACATCAGCAATGATATCTTTCATTCCACGTCCTCTTCTGAATCCAGCTTACATTTCTGGAAATTCTCTGTCAATATACCAGTGCAACCGTTTTTGAATTATCTTCAGCAAGATTTTACTTACATGAAATATTAATGATATTATTCAATAATTTTCACATTGTGTGGGATCACCTTTCTTTGAAATGGGTAAATATGGATCTGTTCCAGTCAGTTGGCCAGATAGCTGTCTTCCAAATCTCTTGGCAAAGCTGAGTGAGTGTCTTCAGCGGGGCATCCATTTGTTGAATCATCTCATGGGTATTCCATCAATTTCTGGATCCTTGTTCTTTGCCAATTCCTTCAGTGCAGCTTCAACTTCTTCCTTCATTACCATTGGTTCTTGATCATATGCTATCTGCTGAAATGGATGAAGATAGACCCGGTCTTTTTGGCACAGGGACTATGTGTTCCTTCCATCTTCTTTTGATGCTTCCTGCATCATTCAATATTTTGCCCATAGAATATTTCAATATTGATATTTGAGGGTTATATTTTTAT
>NW_006922478.1:171428-172117 GCF_000298275.1 Orycteropus afer afer | reverse complement strand
TATGTTATGCCAATAGAGCTTGATGTCCCCTGCGACTATACTCCCAAGCCCACAGGTCCAAGTACTTGCTCCTTCTGGGTAGCTGGCTGTGCCCAAGAACTGACTACAATCTTGTCCATACTCAGTTGTACTATATACCTAGAAATTCTCACAGAACATACAAATACACTTGTAGAAACATTGTCTTCCAACCCTATATGTGGTCATGGGCACTCTTCCCCCTGCATAGCCATACCTAATTATTCAGCCTGGGCACCCATATATTCATCTGAGGATCAGTGTTTGCCATCAATGACAATGCAGTACTATATATGCGAAAGGGTTCATCTGTTGTCTGTACTTCCCATGCACCTCTCTATGTCTTCCTCTTCCTCAATGCTGCTGTATTGATCACTCACATTTGGTATATTGCCTTTCCCTTTCGCCAAATCAAAACTTGTCTCTACCTATCTAGTAGTGTTCTTTCCCTTCCCCTCCCACCTCTGGTAACCAACAAAGAAAATTTCCTTCCATATATAAACCAATCCGTGAATTTTTACAATAATGGACTAATACAAGATTTGTCCTACTATAATTGACTTACTATTCTCAGCATAATATCCTCCAAGTTCATCCATCTTATGCAGTGTTTTGCCAAATCTACATTATTCTTTAGGGTTGCATAGTATTCCATTGTTTGTATGTACCAT
>NW_006922478.1:168773-170078 GCF_000298275.1 Orycteropus afer afer | reverse complement strand
AGTTTTAGGATTCACATTTAAGTGTTTGATCCATCTGGAGTTAGTTTTTGTGTATGGTGTGAGGTACAGATCTTGTTTCATTTTTCTGCAAATAGATATCCAGCTTTGCCAACATGATTTGTTAAGCAGACAATCTCTTCGCCCATTTAATGATCTCTGTCAAAGGTCACCTGACCACAGGTAGATAGATCTGTTTCTGGATTCTCAATTCTATTCCACTGTTCTATGTGTCTCTTGTTGTACCAATCAGGCTGTTTTGACTACTGTGGCTGTATAGTAGGTTTTGAGATCTGGGAGTGTGAAACCTCCTACTTTGTTCCTCTTCAATAGTGGTTTGCTTATCCGAGGTCTCTTTCTTTTCCATATAAAGTTAGTGATTGGTTTTTCCATAACCTTAAAGAATGCTGATGGGATGTGGTTTGGAATAGCATTGAATGTGTAGATTGCTTCAGGTAGAACTGACATTTTCACAATGTTCAATCTTCTTATCCACAAACATGGTATGTTCTTCCATTTATGTAGATTGCTTATGGTTTCTTGGAGTAGTGATTTGTAATTTCCTTTGTACAGGTCTTTTGTGTTCCTGGTAAGATTTATTCCCAAGTATTTTATTTATTTATTTTTTGGTAGCTATTGGAAATGGTATTGATTTTCCTCTTTCTTTTTCTGGAATCTTTTTGCTGGTATAGAGGAATCTAACTACATTTTGTATATTGATCTTGTATCCCACCACTAAAATAGATTTCTCAATTAGTTCTAG
This sequence comes from Orycteropus afer afer, assembly GCF_000298275.1. NCBI lineage: Eukaryota > Metazoa > Chordata > Mammalia > Tubulidentata > Orycteropodidae > Orycteropus > Orycteropus afer. The sequence continues at coordinate 169,318 of NW_006922478.1, read as the reverse complement.
TAATTTTTCTTTTTTGGCTGAGTCTCTTGGGTTTTCTATGTATAGGATCTTATCATCAGCAAATAGGTATAGTTTTACTTCTTCCTTACCAATTTGGATGCCTTTGATTTCCCTTTCTTGCCTTATTGCCCTGGCTAGGAAGTCCAATACAATGTTGGACAGAAGTGGTTATAGAGGGCATACTTGTCTGGTTCCTTTTCACAAGGGCAATGAATGGTTTCAGTCTCTCTTAATTGAGAATAATGTCGGCGGTTGGTTTTGCATAGATGCCCTTTATTATGTTGAGGAATGTCCCTTCTATTCCTATTTTTCAGAGAGTTTTGATCAGGAATGGGTGTTGGATTTTATCAAATGTCTTTTCTGCATCAATTGACATGATCATGTGGTTATTTTCCTTTGCTTTATTTATGTGATGCCGACATTGATAGTTTTTCTAATGTTGAACTATCTTGGCATAACTGATATGAGCCCCACTTGGTCATAATGTATTAGTCTTTGGATATGCTGTTGGAATCTATTGGTTAGGATTTTGTTGAAAATTTTTG
>NW_006922478.1:165964-167217 GCF_000298275.1 Orycteropus afer afer | reverse complement strand
TTGCTATAAATTGGCCTCTGATCACTGCTTTTGCTGTGTCCCAAAAATTTTGGTATGTAGTGTTTTCATTCTCATTTGATTTAGGGAATTTTTTAATTTCATTTTTTATTTCTTCTATGACCCAATTGTTCTTAAGGAGAGTGCTGTTCAGTTTCTGTGTTAGGCTGGGTTCTCTAAAGAACCAAAACCAGTAAAGTTTATACACACACACACACACACACACACACAGAGAGAGAGAGAGAGAGAGAGAGAGAGAGATTTATCTTAGGAAAATGGCTCACACACTTATAGAAGCTGGCAAGTCCCTAGTTCCTGGATCATATGTCAAACTGAAGGCTTTTGGTGACTCACATAGCTGCAGGGGCTGACTAGCTCAGGGTTGACAGGCAGTATACTGGCTCTTGACTCAGAGATGATGAATCCAAGATCGTCAGGCTGAATAGTTGATTGTTCCTTCACAGACAGTTGTAGACAGCACAACAGGATCTAGATCCATTGAGGAGTCTCTTTTTTCCAGGATGGTCATACACACACACACACACACACACATACATTGGAAGCAGGCCACAACCCTAGGGAAACTACCTTGCAATGGATTGGCTGCTCAAAACATATACATCCAATCTTATCATGGTGATAACCACATCACAACTGCTTAAACCTCTCATAATCATGGTCCAGACAAGTTGACACACAACCCCAACTATCACAGTTTACATGTGTTTGCTCTTTTTCCATTGATCTTCCTATGGTTGATTTCTAATTTCATAGCATTGTGATCTGAGAAGATGCTTTGCAATAAATATTTCAATGTTTTTAAATTTATTAAGGCTTGCTTTATGACCTGACATATGGTCTGTTATGGAGAACATTCCATGTGCACTGGAAAAGAATGTGTATTTTGCTGTTGTTAGGTGAAGTGCTCTGTGGATGTCTATAAGGTCAAGTTGGTGGATTGTATTGTTTACTTCTTCTCTGTCTGTTGAGTTTTTTTCCAGTTTTTCTGTCTTTCATTGAAAGTGGTGTATTAAAATCTCCTACTATGACTGTGGAGTTGTCTGTCTTTTCATTTCTGTTAAAGTCTGATTTATATATTTTGGGGCTCTTTCATTGTGTCCATAGATATTTATTATGGTTATATCTTCTTGTTCAATTGATCCTTTAATCATTATATGATGTCCTTCCTTGTCTCTTAGAGTGGTTTTTGTCTTGAAGTCCATTTTATCAGAAATTAATATTGCCACTCCTGCTCT
>NW_006922478.1:163442-165113 GCF_000298275.1 Orycteropus afer afer | reverse complement strand
TTCAGGATTTCATATATGCCATCCCATTATCTTCTCACCTGCATTGTTTCTGCAGAGAAATCAGAGCTTAGTTTTATTGGTTGCCCTTTTTAGGTAACTTTTCATTTGTCCTATGATGCTTTCAGGATTCTTTCTTTATCTTTGGTTTTGCTGAGTTTGATTATGATATGTCTTGGTGAATTTATTTTGGATTCTTTCCTGTTTGGGGTCATTGAACTTCTTCAGTGGATATATTCTCATCTGTCATCATATCAGGGAAGTTCTCTTCCAACAAATCTTGGACAATATTCTCAGTAGTTTTATTCTTCTCTTCCTATTCTGGAACTCCAACCACACTTAGGTGGTTATTATTATTATTATTATTATTATTATGTTATGGTATCCCACATGAATCTTGGGCTTTCTTCATTTTGCTTTGATCTTTTTCTGATTGACTCCTTTCCAAAGAAGTGTTCAGGTATCTGTCTTCAATCTTATTAAGTTTTTCTTGCATTGAATAGATTCTACTCTGCTTTTTCAATGTGTTATCTACTTTTGAAAATTTAGTATTAACATTCTGGATTTCTATCTACAGATTTTGTCTCATTTCTAATTTTTTCATTTATTTTGTCATTTAATTCTTACTTTCTTCACAAATTGTTGTAGGCTTTTGTCTGTGTTATCCTTAATTTTTTCAGTGTTCTCCTTGATCTGTCTTCCAATCTGTTGAAGGTACTTTAATATAATTCTTTTGAATTCCTCATAAGGGACATCCAGTTCTACCTCTTCCTCAGGGATATGTTCTGTATTTGTATCCTGCTCCTTTGTTTCCATTGCTTTATTTTGCTTCTTTGCTTCTGTGATGGTCTATTGTCTCTGAGACATTGTGACTTTGTTGTTTTTATATTTAATTTTTGATTGTTTGTTGCAGTGATTTGCCTAAGATTTTCATTTTCTTTGTTTGCTTTGGATGTATCTGAGTAAACAGGGTCCTGTGATCCTCTATTCACTAAATGGAAGCACTTATGCACTCACCATCTGTCTCCTGTTGGGTTTGATAGAGAATGTGAGTAGCTGCACAGGTCTCTGTTAACTGTTTGTGAGGAGCATTTAAGGATGAGTCAGTCTCTTATTGGTGGTCATGTATCCTTGGCTAGTTGGTGCAGAAGGAAATGTTCTCTTACACTCAATAAATGGAGCTGTAGGAAGTGCAGGTGTGGTTTGATCATATGAGCACAGTTGCTGCCTCCCACTCAGTTAAACAAAAATGACAATAAAAAAACTATCAACAAAGTAAAAGCAAAAGGACAAAAAGTACACACCACATAAAGACATAAGAGCAATAATCAAAAAGAGAGAAAAGAAGGGGGGAAAAGCCAATAAATGAGATAATATATCCAAAGAAATACCTTAAAAAGCCAAAGAAATATGAATAGAAAAAGGGTGAAAATACCCCCACAATATCTTGAGAGGGTGGAATAAGAGAAAAGAGGTAGAATAGGAGAATAATGAAGGAAAAATGGGAAAAATGCAAAAAGAAAAACAAAGAATGGGGAGAACCACAAGAAAGGAAGAAAAAAATTGAACTAGGAAAAGAAAAGATAGAAAAAGCTAAAAAACTAGAACCTGGGAAGGGAAGAAGAAACAATAGTATTAAAAAGGATGGAAAAAGAAAAAAAATGTAATAATAAT
>NW_006922478.1:160339-162001 GCF_000298275.1 Orycteropus afer afer | reverse complement strand
ATTGCCTCTTGGCCTCCAAGTTTTCTAAGGAGAAATCAGCACTTAATCTTACTGAGCTTCCCTTATTATTATTATTTCTTTAATTGTGCTTTGGGTGCAAATTTACAGAGCAGAATTTGTTTTACATTCAACAATTTGGGTACATTTGGTTTCACTCCCTGGTTACCATCCCCAACCTAACCAACTCTCCTTCTCTCTCTTCTCTCTGACTTGCCTATCCCTGTGCCCCTCTTAGTTATTCACTCCTGTCTGTCCAGCTTTCCCTCCATGTGAATGCTGCCCTTGTGGTGCCCCATGGCCGATTTCTCCAAGACGTGTATCTCCGTAGAGTAGATAGTTTTCAGGATTCCTTCCTCACCTTCAGTTTTCAAGAGTTTGATAACTTTTGACAAAGGGTCTAAACAGATTAACTGGTGAAGAGATATTTTCTTTAACAAATGGTGCTGGCAACACTGGATATCCATTTGCAGAAATATGAAATAGGATCCATATCTCACACTGTATACAAAACTAACTCAAAATAGATTAAAGACATAAATGCAAAACCTAAAACCATAAAAATCATTAAAGAAAATATGGCAAACATAGTGGCCCTAATAATGATATAAATACATGATCAAAAATAACTGAAAATACACACACATCAGAAGACAAACTAGATGATTGGGATTTCCTAAAATTAAATAATTATATACATCAAAAGACTTCATGAAAAGGAGGTAAAATAGAGCTTACAGACTGGGAAAAAATCTGCAATGATATATAAGACAAAGGAAAAATCTCTAAAATTTATAGAGAAACACCTCAACAACAAAAAGATAAGAAATCTAATTAAAAAGTGGACAGAGGAAATGAGCAGACATTTCACCAAAGAAGGCATTCAGTGGGCTAACAAACACATGAAGAAATACTTGCAATCACTAGCCATTAGAGAGATACAAACCAAAACAACGAGATATCATCTCACTCCAGCAATAATAGCAAAGTTAAAAAAACAAAAAAAAAAAAGAGAGAGAGAGAATGCATCAAATTTTGGTGAGGGTAGAAAGAGGCTGGAATTTTCATACACTGCTGGTGGTACTGTAAAATGGTACAACCACTGTGGAAAGTGGTAAGGAGTGTCCTTAAGGAGTTAGACTAGAAATACTATATGATCCAGCAGTTCCACTACTTGGTATCCTACATAAATAAGTGTCTTGACATGAACAAATATATGCACACCAATATTTATCACAGCATTATTCACAGTAGCAAAAAAATAAAAATGGAAACAACCTAATTGCCTATCAACTGATGAACGAATAAACAAACTATGATACATACAGACAATGGAATACTATATAACATTACAGAATAAAGATGAATCTGTGAAACACCTTATATAACATGGATGAGCCTAGATAATATTATGCTAAGAGAAATAAGTCAATCACAAAAAGACAATGCTTGTATGAAATGACTACTGTAAAAAGTCAAGAAAATGTTTACACACAGAAAGAATCATTCTTTGATGGTTACCAAGGATGGGAGGGAAAAGAAGGATAAATCACTAACTAGAGGGTAGACAGGAGCTCTGGTAGCATAGTGGCTAAAGCACTTGACTGCTAACCAGAAGGCTGGTGGTTCAAACCCACTAGCCTCTCCTCGGAAGGAAGGTTGGGC
>NW_006922478.1:153672-159977 GCF_000298275.1 Orycteropus afer afer | reverse complement strand
GGGAGAGAAAGAGAGATCTGACAAAGGATATCTCTATCTATGTATTCATGTGTCCTGCATATATATCCACATATATAGTAGGTCATACAGGGGGAAAATTGAAGAAAACTTGTCATAACCAAACACTTTGAGTGAGTGAACCACTGAGCCTGGTACTTCAAGATCATAGTCTCAGGGGACACTAAGGTAATTGGCACAACATAGTCCACAAAGATAATATTCTATATCCTACTTTGGTGAATAGATGGGGTCTTAAAGGTTGGTGATCAGCCATCTAAGGTGAAACAAATGGTCTTTTCCAATCCAGAACAAAAAAGAGTAAAGAAAGTCAAAGATGCAGTGAAACAATTAATCCAGAGGACCAGTGGACCATGTGAACACAGCCCTCACAACCCTGAGATCAGAACTAGATGGTGTCCTGCTACCACATCAGGCAGTTCTGAAAAGGATCACAATAAGTCCTGGATAGAGTGGGAGGAAAATGTGAGACAAAAAACTCAAAATCATAAAAAAATGAGCTGGCTTACTGGTCTAATAAATACTCATGGAAGCCCTGAGCCTATGCCCCTCAGACACCCTTCAAGTCTGGAATTGAGCTCAACCTTCATGGCTCAACTTTCAGTCAAATGATGGAGAGGCTTATAGGGTGAATAATAATACCAAATGAGATCACAAGAGCAGCACTTACCCTGGGATAAAGCTCAGAAGTCAGGAAGGTGCAGGAAAGAAGTATGAAGGGAGATGGTAAACACAAGGAAGAAGTGGGAAGAGTGTTGTTACATTGTAAGGATTACAATAATAGTCAGAAAACAGAATGTGTATGAATTGTTGAATGGAAAACCAATTTATCCTGTAAACTCAAGTCACAATTTTTTCAAAAAAAGTAACTCATCTTAAGTTTTTTTTTTTTTTTCTTAAGAGTGTGATTACAATCCTTATCAATGTAGAACTTTTGGTATTCTATTTGTAGTTTTCCAAGCTTCAGGTCCCATTGTTACTCAGGTATGGAAAGTTTTCTGCCATCATTTTCTCCAATACTCTTTCTGTCTGTTTCTTTGTATCCTCCCCTTCTGAGATATCCATGATAAATGTGTTCCTTTGCTTGATGATGTCTCACAATTCTATTTGTCTTTGCTGATTTTATTCTTTATATTCTTTTTTTCTTGTTTCTCTTGGAACTCAATAAGTTCAATTACATTATCCTTTTTTCACTTATACTTTCTTCAGTGTCTTCAAATCTATTGTTGAATCTCTCCCTTGAAGCTTTCATTTCAGTTATTTTATTCCTGAGGCCCATCAGTATTCCGTTTTTGGTTATTTTTTATTTTTTGCATCTTTTTTTATTGAGCTCCTCATTGGGTTTCCTGCTTATTTTTATTTTGTTGTCTGTATGTACTTTAAATTATTTGAGCATATTTAATGCTGTTGTTTGAAAGTCTTCTATTTTTCCCATTATCGAGATTTCCATAGTGTTGATTTCTGGATTTCATATTGTTCTTTCAATTGCACCATTCTTTCTTCATTCCTCATATGACTTATAAAATTTTGCTGAACTTGTGGCATTTGAATTTTATTTAGTGATCCAGCTAGAGTTCAGAAAATTCTTTTTCTCATGGTTTGGATTCATGTGTTTCTTTGTTTTCTTTCACTCTCCCCATAATTGTTGAAATAAATTAAAAATTGCACTAGCCATGTCAACTGGGAACTGCTAAAAGTTCAAGGTCGTTTCTGAAGAGAGTGTGAAATGAGGGATATTATTGCTGATGTTAGATAGATCTTGGCCAAAAATACCAGAGAGATGTTTACTTGTATTTTATTGATATCATTGCTGACATTAGATGAATCTTGGCTGAAAGCAAAGGCTTTTGACCAAATACTGTCTTAATTCTCTAGTGCTCCTATAATAGAAATACCACAAGTGGATGGCTTAACACACAGAAATTTATTCTCTTACACTTAAGGAGACTAAACATCTGAATTCAGAGTGCCCTCTCTAGGGGAAGACTAGGAAAGAAGTCAGAGTTCAGAGTGCTGCCTCTAGTTTCTGGGTGCAGGCCCCCCAACCTTGGACTTCAGTTCTGTCTTCCAGTCCCACTGGAACAAGCTGGACACTTCTCCTGACTCACACTGCTGCTGGCTGCTGAGACTGACCAATCTAATATCAGCAGGTAACATGGCAGACGGTTGGCTCACACAGGCTGTGAAGGCAAGGATCCCAAGATCAGCAGGAAACAGGGCAGACCACTAGTTCAAGTCCAGGAAGTGGAAATGATGATCATAACAAATATGGATAACATTGTGAGGAACATGAAGTCCAAAACACTTAATCATGTTCATGTGGAACCTGGACATGGATCAAGAGGCAATCAATAGAACAAAATAAATGAATACTCTGTGGTTTAAAATTATAAATGGTGTACAATAGGGCATTTTTTCACCATACATATTCAATCTATATCCTGACAAAATAATCTGAGAAGCTGAAATATATGAATAAGAATGAAACATAGGGATTTGAGGAAGACTCATTAACAACTTGAGTTTTATATATGACAAAACTTTGTTTTTCAAAACTGAAGACAACTTGAAGTACTTATTTATGAAGGTAGAAGACAACAGCCTTCGATGCGAATTACAGCTGAACATAGAGGAAAATGAAAATCCTTACAACTGGACCAATAAAAACATCATGATAAATGGTGAATAAATTGAAGTTGTCAAAGATGTCAGTCTTCTTGGATCAACAATCAACATCCATGAAAGTGGCATTCAAGAAATCAAACAACATATTGTATTGGGAAATTTTTCTGCAAAAGACCTCTTGAAGTATTAAGAAGGAAAGAGGTCACTTTGATCACTTAGGTTCACCAGAGCCAAGTCCATTCCCTACATTCCTGGGTTAATGATGTATAGATCACCGTTTGAAGATTGTGGCTCATAGCTCCTTCCTCACAGTTTTCAATTCACAGTTTGCATCTAGCTGCTCTGGCCTCACTGATGTGGGGGCTGGGTGGGAGAAGTGCTTTTGCAGTAGAGAGAAAAACCTTCCTCTTTGTCAACTGATTCTTTTTTCCCCAGTTGCTACATCTCTTGGACTGGTTTCCAGAGCTCTGAATATGTCAGTTCTACTGCATTAGTTTTTCTACTTTCCTTATTTTCTCTTTATTTGTTGTGGAGGTGTGGAAACATTCAACCACTTACACTGCCATCTTGGAGAGGGACTTTCCAGTATACCATTTCATTGCTCTTGATTATTTTACTATATTTTAAATTTATTTCCTTAATAATTGCTCTGTTGATTAAAATTTTTTAAAAAATTAAGCAAGGTACTTTGGAATAACACCAACTAAACTTACAATAGTATAAAAAACCTTGCTCCAATATAGCTCTGCTTTGCCATCTTTTTTGTTTTATTATTGTTATGTAAAAATTAGATTATATGTTATAAGCTCATAAGCAGTTATAATTATTTATTTTTGTAGTTGCCCTTTAAGTCAAATAGAAGAGGAAAGGAGTTATAAATAAATAAATAAATAAATAAATAAATAAAACAAAGCTCCAGGAATTCACAGAATACAAACTGGGATATTTCAATAAGCATCTGCAATGCTGGAGGCACTCACTTGGCTATGCCAAGAGATTTGGAAGACATATATTTAGCCAACTGACTGGAAGAGATCCATGTTTGTACACATTACAGAGAAAGATGATCCCATAGATTGTGGAAACTATCAAACAATATCATTAATATCACATGAAAGTAAAATCCTGCTGAAGAAATGTCTGTAGGAGTATATTGACAGAGAACTTTCAGAAATGCAAGCTGGATTCAGAAGAGGATGTAGAATGAGGGATATCATTGCTGACATTAGATGAATCTTGGCTGAAAGCAAAGAATACCAGAAAGATGTTTACTTATGTTTTATTGACTATATAAAAGCATTAGAGTTTGTGAATCATAATAAATTATGGATAACATTGAGAAGAATTAGGAATTCCAGAACACTTAATTGTACTCATGAGGAACCTGTACATAGACCAGGAGGAGGCTGTTGTTCAAAGAGAACAAGGGGACACTGCATGGTTTAAAATCAAGAAAAGAGTGTGTCGGTGTTGTATCCTTTCACCATACTGATTCAATTTGTATGTTGAGCAAATAATCTGAGAAGATGGATTGTATGAAAAAGAACATGACATTAGGACTGGAGGAAGACTCATTAACAACCTTTGACACGCAGATGACACAACTTTTCTTGTTGAAAGAGAGGATAACTTGAAGCCCTTACTGATGAAGTTCAAAGTCCACAGTCTGCAGTATGGATCAAACCTCAATGTAAAGAAAAAAAAAATCCTCACAACTGGACCAATAAACAGCATCACAATAAATGGAGAAAAGATTGAAGTTGTCAGTGACTTCATATTACTTGGTTCTACAATCAACATCAGTGGAATCAGCAGTCAGGAAATCAGACGACATAGTGCATTGGGCAAATGTGCTCCAAAAGACTTCTTTCAGGTGCTGAAGAGCAAAGATATCTCCTTGAAGACTAAGTTGTGCCTACTCCAAGCCATAGTATTTTCTATCTCCTCATATGCATGTGAGAGCTGGACAATGAATAAGGAAGACTGAAGAAAAATTGATGGTTTTGAGTTGTGGTGTTGGCGAAGAATGCTGAGAGTACCACAGACTACTAAAAGAGCTAACAAATCTGAATGCTTCTTGGAAGCAAGAATGGCCAAACTTGGTCTCACATACTTTGGTCATGTTTTCAGAAGGAACCATACCCTGGAGAAGGATATCATGCTTGGTAAAGTGGAGGGTCAATGAAAAAGGGGAAGCCCATCAACAAGATGGATTGACACAGTGGCTGCAATGCTTGGCTCAAATATGGCAAGGATCGTGAGGATGGCACAGGACTAGGCAGTGTTTCATTCTGTTGTACATAAGGTCATTATGAGTCAGAGCTGACTCAACAGCACCTTACAAGAACAATTATTTTTTATGTTTATCTGTGTAGTTACATTTACTAATGTACTATATTTCTTTAAGTGAATTCAAGTTACTATCTAGTATCCTGTGAAAAATGCTCTTAGTTTTTCTTTATCTAAGATTGTCTCAATGCCTTCCTTAATTTTTGAAGGATAGTTTTAGTTGATATAGAATTATTGGATGACATTTGTTTTCTTTTAGCACTTTAATATGTTATTCCATTCTCATTGGCTTCTATAGTTTTTAATAAGAAATCAGCTGTTAATTTTATAGATGATTCCTTGTATATGATGAGTCATTTCTCTCTTGCTGCTTTCAAGATTCTCTATTTGCCTTTGGTTTTTATGAGGTGTTCAGTTATGAATCCCCTTTGAGTTTATTGTATTTGTAGGTGATTGAATTTCCTGGATGTGTAAATTTTTGTTTCTTATCAAATTTAAAGTAGTTCTGGTGGTGTAGTACCTAGGGTATTTGACTGCTAACCAGAAGGCTGGAGGTGCAAACCCACCAGCCACACCTCAGAAGGAAGGATGGGCAATCTATTTCCATAGAGATTCCGCCTTGGAAACCCAAGGAAAGGTTGATATGAGTCGGATCCAACTTGATGGCAGTGAGTTTCTTTTTTTTTTTTTTTTAATCAAATTTAAGATGATTACAGATGTTGTTTCTTCAAATATTCTTTCAACTCCCTTTTCTCCTTTCATCCTGGGACTCACATTATGTATATGTATAATCAAGGCATCCTACGGGTGTATAATGATCTGTTCATTTTTCCTCATACTTTATTCTTTCTGTTCTTCATAGTAAAAGATCTCAATAGACCTATCTTCAAGTTCATTAATTGTTTATTCTGTAAATAAATAATTCTTTATTCTGTAAAAAGAAAAAAGACTGCTTTGCCCCTTTAGTTACTTTTTTATTTCAGTTTTTGTACTTTTCAACTTGAAGCATTTCTGTTTGGTCATTTTTATTTTCTCTACCTACACAGGTATGTCTGTATTTGTGAGACACCGTTTTCACAACTTCCTTAAATCTTGACTTAATTTCCTCTATTTTTTAAAAAAAATATTGATAATGGCTGATTTGTAATCTTTGTATATTGAGTACATCTCAACTTCCTCAAGGACAATTTCCATTAACTGATTTTTTTCACTTGTTTCTTTGTCTCTTAACTATTGATGTTGTTGTTGTTGTTGTTATATGCCATCGAGTCGGACCCGACTCACAGCGACCCCTCCTTGGGTTGCCCAGGCAGTATCACTACGGAAATAGATTGCCCCATCTTCCTTCCGAGGAGTGGCTGGTGGGTTTGAAC
>NW_006922478.1:149411-152879 GCF_000298275.1 Orycteropus afer afer | reverse complement strand
TTTTTTTTTTTTTTTTTTACCCTAAGTGATATCGCTTTTGAGATGTTAAATAATTGCTACCAATTCTTTTTGATAAATACATAGAGAACAGAGTTTTCCTCACTAAGTGAGCTCTGAGACAAGTCAAATAATGACATATTCTGTGAATGGAGCTTTCTCAAAGATCTTCCAGACTGATTAAATACTTGCAATGCTCTGAGACAGGAATTTTCTGATGATCTCCCATCCTGATCTTCTTATTTGATGATTGCTAGGTGGATGAAGTTACAGCTCCCATTGTTGGAAACTTGCTGGTTTTCAAGGCTACTTAGAGCTGGAGAGTGAGAAAGATTGGAATAGGAGAGGTTAAATGCTGAAAAGTGTGTTTGCTACTGATATATTGTCATTTTTTTTCCCCTTGAATAAATGCTTCTCAGATTGCGACAAGTTTTGGCTAATTATCCAAGATCTGGAAAAAAAGAAAAAAAATTGATTTTGGCAATTGTTTTCTTATTCCCAATGCTTTTATAGAGGAACATACATTCATAGGTCCTTACACTTCCGTTTTGCAGCTACCAGCTATCTTACTTAATAAGACCTCATTGCCTATTGTACAGCCAGTGCCCAATTTATGAATGAGATCAATTCCTAAATCTGTCTTTAGCTCAAATTTGTAGGTAAGTCATAACAGGTAATACATTTCTTATTTTGTACCAGTTTGTCAAATGTTTGTCTCAGTATATAGTATGTATTTTAATTTTATATGCATATAAAAAACTTAAGAAAGACTTCTAAACACACTAAAACATGTTAAACATAATAATACACTATATATATGCAGGTTTTAAATAACTGAAAAGGCTTTGAGCTTTTTGCCACACTAAAGTAACATTAATAAGCATTTTACAATGATTTTTATTATCTAACCAAATTGTCAATAGTCTTTCAATTTCAGTTATTACACCACTGCATTTCTTAATAATGACTGTAGCTTCCACTGAGGCAAAGCCTTTCCCATGTTTCATTATTCTTACTTTGTTCTTTAAAGTTTTTCCAATCATTGATAGACTGTACCTTAATGCTTCTGCAATGACCAAGAGTGTTTTACTTCTTTCTGATTGCTTTATTATTTCCACTTTATTTTCAATTGTGATCATTTTTCTTTTCTCTGATGCATCACTAGCTTTTTTTAAAATAATTATTGTTATTTGGGTGAAATTTTGCAAAATAGATTTGTTTTACATTCAACAGTTCATACACATTTTTTTTTTGTGACACTTGTTACATTCCTCTCAGTGTACTATCTCACCTCCCACTTCCTCTTTGTGGTTCCCTTTCCCTGTACCTCTCTTGCTTATGCATTCCTCCCTTCCTCCCTCCCTCTCTCCTTGTGCAAATGCTGTCCTTCTGATCTCCCATGGTTGACTGTTCTAAGAAGTGCATCTTCCTGGTGTATGTGTTTAGCTCATAGTACTGTCTATTGTTTGGCTGAGAGTTAAGCCACAGGAATGAATCCAATTCCAGTTCTGAAGGGTGAATTGGAGCCATAGTCTTAGGGCTTTCACCAGTCTCTATCAGAACAGTAAGCCTAGTCGTTTTTATGATTTTGGGTTTTGTTCCACATTTTTCTCCCACCACTAGTTTTTGATGAGATTTACACTTTGGAGGCATAGTTGTTATTGTTGTTAGGTGTCATTGAGTCAGTTTTGACTCATAGTGATCCTATGGAAACAGGGGGAAACCCTGCCCAGTACTGTGCCATCCTCACAATCTTTGCTAAACTTGAAGCCATTGTCACCGTCACTGTGTAAATTCATCTTGTTGAGGATTTTCCTCTTTTCCACTGACCATCTACTTTACAAAGCATAAGTTCCTACTCCAGGGACTGGTCCCTCCTAAAAACATGTCTGGAGTATGAAAAGTGAAGTTTCACCACCTTAACTTTTAAAGAGCATCCTGACTGCACTTACTCCAAGCCAGATTTCTTCATTCTTCTAGGAGTCCATAGTTCATTCACTATTCTTCACCAACATCACAATTCAAATGCATCAATTCTTGGTCTTCCCCATTAATTGTCCAGCTTTCACATGCAAATGAGGTGATTGAAAAGGCCAAGGCTTAGGTCAGGCACACTTTAGTCTTTGAAGACTTTGCTCTTTGAAGACTTTAAAGAGCTCTTTTGTAGCAGATATGCCCACTGCAACATATCATTTGATTCCTGCTTCTATGGGTGTTGACTGTGGATCTAAGTAAAATGAAATCCTTGATATGTCAAATGTTTTCTCCACTTATCATGATGCTGTTTATTGGTCCATTTGTGAGAATTTTTGTTTTGTTTATGTTAAGGTGTAATCCATATTGAATTCTGTAGTCTTTGATCTTCATCAGTAAGTGCTTCAAGTCTTCTGCACTTTCAGCAAGTAAGGTTGCTGCATATCACAAGTTCTTAAATAGTCTTCCTCCAATACTAATACTGTGTTCTTCATATAGTTCAGCTTCTGAGATTATGTGCTCAGCATGCAGATTGAATAAATATGGTGAAAGGACACAAGCCTGATGTACCCCTTTCTTGATTTTAAACCATGCATCTCCTTGTTCTATTTGAACAACAGCATCTTGGTCTATGTACAAGTTCCTCATGAACACAATTAAGTGTACTGGAATTCCCACTCTTCTCAATAGTAGTCATAATTTGTTACAATTTACACAGTTACATGCCTTGCCAAAGTCAAAAGAACATAGGTAAATATCTTTCTGATATTTTTTGCTTTCAGCTAAAATCCAACTGACATCAGCAATGATATACCTTGTTCCATGCCCTCCTCTGAATCTGGCTTGAATTTCTGGCAGTTCCCTGTCAATTTACTGCTGTAACCTTTTTTTGACTTGTTTTCATCACAGTTTCACTTGCATATGATTTAAGGATATTGTTTGATAATCTTCACATTCTATTGGACCATCTTTATTTGGAATGGGCACACATATGACATTCTTCTTCTTGGCTGGTGAGGTAGCTTTCTTCAAAATTTCTTGGTATAAAACATTGACCACTTCCAGTATTGCATCTGTTTGTTGAAACATCTCAGTGGGTATTCTGTCAATCCTTGGAGCTTGATTTTTCACAAAATCTTCAGTGCAGCTTGGGCTTCTTCCTACAGTACCGTCAATTCTTGCTATGTGCTACCTCTGAAATGGTTGAACATTAAGCAACTCATTTTGGTACAGTGATTCTGTGTAGTCCTTCCATCTTCTTCTTCTTCTTTTTTTACTTCCATGCTCTTTTGATACTACCTGGGTCATTACATATATTGCCTATAGAAGCTTTCAATATTGCAACTCCAGCCACAAAATTTTTATTCAGTTCTTTCAGCTTAAGAAATGTTGAGCATGTTCTTCCTTTTTGATTTTCCAATTCAGATCTGCAAATTTCCATATAATACTATACTTTGTCTTCTAGAACTGCCTTTCATAATCTTTTTTTTTTTTTTT
>NW_006922478.1:145433-146807 GCF_000298275.1 Orycteropus afer afer | reverse complement strand
CATTATGATCTGAGAAGATGCTTTGCAGTATTTCAATGTTTTAAAATTTATCAAGGCTTGCTTTATGGCCTAGCATATTGTCTATCATGGAAAATGTTCCATGTGCACTGGAGAAGAATGTATACTGTGCTGCTAGTGGGTGAAGTGCCCTGTAGATGTCCACAAGGCCACGTTGGTGGATTGTATTGTTTAGCTCTTCTGCATCTTTGTTGAGTTCCTTTCCAGATGTTCTACCTTTCAAAGAAAGTGGTGTATTAAAATCTCCCACTATGATGGTGCAGTCATCTATTTGGTTTTTCAACTCTTTTAAAGTCTGATTTATGTATTTTGGGGCTCTTTCATTGGTCCATGTATATTTAATATGATTATATCTTCATGTTCAATTGATCCTTTGATCATTATATAATGTCCTTCCTTGTCTCATATGGTGGTTTTTGTCTTACTGCCAATTTGATCAGAAATTAATATTGCCACTCCTGTTCTCTTGCAGTTGACATTTGCTTGATATATCTTTTTCCAACCTTTGATTTTTAGTGTAATTTTTTTCTTTATCTGTAACGTGTGTCTCTTGTAGGCAGCATATTAATGGGTTTTGTTTTATTATCCAATCTACAACTCTCCATCTCTTGAGTGGTGCATTTAATCCATTAACATTCATGGTCATTTTTGATAAGTTTGAATTTGTTGCTGTCATTTTGTTATGTCTTTTTTCATGGTGTCCCTTGTTTCTTTGTTCTGTATTACTTTCTGTGCTGAACTCATTATGTTTATGAATCATGTTATAATTTCCTTTGTTGCTGTCATTTTAGGATACGCTGAATATTTGTGCTGGTCCTCTTTTTTATTGTGATGTGAAGGTTTATCATTTTTCTTTGTTGTTACCCTATGATTTATCATTTTCTCCCCAAGTTTAGAACAGACCCTTCTATCTTGTAACTCTCTTAACTTCCTCACCATTTAGAAGTTTTGTACCTACACAGTCTTTTCCCTCTTTCTGTTTGTAGTTGTCCTCACTTGCCAACTGATGTCTCTCGTTCCCTGTTTACAATCCTGTAAGCTCATTTTACATTGGATATGTCCATAGCTTTGGTTTCTAGGATATGTCAACTTGTGTAGTAATGGTCGGTTGTTATTTGCTATTTTTGGTTCTCTGTTCAAAGAACTTCCTTTAGCATGTCTTGTAAGGTTGGTCTGGTTTTATCAAATTCCCTTGGTTTCTGCTTATCTGGAAATCTCCTAATTTCACCATCATATTTCAGGGACAATTTTGCCAGGTATATAATTCTTGGTTAAAATTTTTTCTCTTTCAGGGTTTTATATATACCATCCCATTGCCTTCTCACTTGCATGGTTTCTGCTAAGAAATCAGAGCTT
>NW_006922478.1:144178-144977 GCF_000298275.1 Orycteropus afer afer | reverse complement strand
CCAATGCTGCTTCTTCCTCAGGGATGTGTTCTGAGTCTGTGTCCTGCTCCCTTGTTTCTACCACTGTATCCTGCTTCTTTGTGTGGACTGTGATGGTCTGTTGTCCCCGAAGCATCATGACATTGTTGTATTTAGTTTTCTTTTAACTGTTTGTGAAGAGCAGCCAAGGGTTATTCAGGCTCTTCTTGGTGGTTTTTCTTCACTGGCCCATTGGTGGAGAAGAAAGTAGTGCCTCTCACACAGTAAGTGAAGCTGCCGGAGTTGTGGGTTTAGATGTATCTTATGGGGACTGTTACTGTCTCCCACTCAGTTAGACAAAAATAACCATTGAATAACCATCAAAAAACTAAAAGCATATGACAAAAACACACCATGTAATCACACAGGGACAGTAACCAAAAAAAGAAAAAAGGGAAAAAGAAGAAGAAAAAACAAGGAAACCTGCAATATCTGGGGACAGGGCACTAAGAGGAAAAAGGTAGAGAAGGAGAATAATGAAGGGAAAAAATGGGAAAAATGCAAAAAGGAAAACAAGGAACAAGGTTAATCACAAGAAAAAAGGGGAAAGAAAAAAAAAAATTAATTAAAACAAAAATTTCAACCAGGAACAAGGAAAAGGAAAAAAGCTGAAAACTAGGACCTGGGAGGGGAAGATTAAAAATAATAATAAAAAGGACAAAAGAATTAATAATAATAGTTGGTTTAAAACAGACAAATACAAGCAAACTAATCACCAGAAAAACAGAAGGCAAAAAAGAAAGATAAATAAATAAATAAAAATATAAAAGGGGAAAAAAAA
>NW_006922478.1:141541-142004 GCF_000298275.1 Orycteropus afer afer | reverse complement strand
TATAGAAGGAAATTTTCTTTGTTGGTTACCAAGGGTGGGAGGGGAGGGGAGGGACTGCTGTTAGATAGATAGTGATAAATATTGATTTGGGTGAAGAGAAAGGCAACGTACCAAATAAGTGACCAATATGGCAGCATTGAGGACGAGAAAGACAGAGAGAGGTACATGGGAAGTACAGACAACAAATATGAACCCTTTTGCATATACAGTACTGAGTTTTCAGTGAAGGCAAACATGGGTATATGGATGAATAGATAGGTGGACAGGCTAAACGATTAGGCATGTCTATGAAAGAGGGAGTGTATCCAAGATCATATATAGGGTTGTCATACAATCGTCCTATAAGTTTATGTGAATGATCAGAATCCACAGCTGACAAGGGGCTAGGTTGTGGTCACTGCTTGGTCACAGCCAGCTACCCACAGCGACCGAGTAGTTGATCCTGAGGGCTTGGGACCATAGT
>NW_006922478.1:140225-140762 GCF_000298275.1 Orycteropus afer afer | reverse complement strand
GTGGTCAATGACATGAGACAAAGTATATGTGAACTGCTGTATGGAAAGTGAATTTGCTCTGTAAATCTTCACTCAAATCAAAATTAAAAAAAAAATTAAAAAAAAAACCCATTACTGATAAAAAAAAATCTTTTCAGATGCTTGAGGCATTGGCAGTCTCTCCTTTTTATAGATATAATACATAATTAACTTTACTGTTCCTTAGTTTCTTTTGTGTAAAATTTTTATAAAAATAGTACAGAGTTTATAGGGTAATCAAGAAGATAAAATGAGTAAATGTATATAAAAATCTTAGCAATGTGGTTGGTTCACATTAAGTTATCAGCAATTAATAATAAGCATTATAGTTATTATTGTTTTGATATAGCAATGCATTGTTTTTGTTATTAGGTGCTGTTATTATTTAATATAAAAATGCATTGTTGTTTTTGTTGGTAGGTGCAGTGGAGTGAGTTTTGCTTATGGTGATCCTATACATTAGAATCATGTATTATAATTGTCTCTCTATATATACTTTTCTATATATTTCCATCTCCC
>NW_006922478.1:137322-139967 GCF_000298275.1 Orycteropus afer afer | reverse complement strand
GAAAAAAAAAATATCATGCACATTGTACAATTTGCAGAAGTAATAAACTAACTAGTACTTTCCTTTTTTCTCATAACCTTCCTTTTCATTGGCCATAACAGCCTTGTTAAAAGCATATTCCATCAATGAGCCATGATTATATAAGATATTTTGAAACTTGGGTCCCTGAAAAAATGATCCTTCAACCATTTCATCATTATGAGTTCGATTGATCATTTGTAGGTATAGATATATGAGGAGCCAGATATAGCTATTGTTGCTTGTTGCATATGATAGTCCCTTCACTGGATAAGTTACTGCCTTCTAATGTTTAGGAAGGAAAAAAATAAAGATACATGGATTAATACTGGTTTTCATTGTTCTATACAGAAACGACCTCTGTCCCAGTTTTAGATAATCCATATAAGTAAGGGATAGTTCTCCCCCTGGGCTCCTTTTTAACTTACTGGTTTTCTTCTTAAGAATAAATATACTTCATTTATAGAGTAGTAACTAGGGAAAGGGAAAACAGCATAATTAAAAACAAGGACTCAAATCTAAGTTTCAAAAGAAAACTCTTTGAAAAGGACTTTGATTAGCATCTGAGTGCGTCATTATGCTGCTTACTCTTAAGTATATTTTGAACATGAAATTTATAGAAATGATTGTCATCAAGCTTAACACATATATGTGTGGTAATTTTATTACACTGAACAAAATGCTTTGGATAGTTGAGTTTATGTATCAAACAATGCTAGGTTGTCATACTCAATTGCCTATAGAATACAGCTAGTACCCAGGAGGCTAATTTGTTTACATGAGTTGCTCAGGTCAACTGCTTCAAACACTAAGATTATAGAACTACTGGTAGATTACATTACACCATTTAAATAAATAGCGGCAATTTGTCAATGTCATCTTGGCTTCAGCATTTCCTTTGAAACACCAGAAATCAGTAATCCCAACTAAACTGACCTTTTCTTTCTTAAAATATAATTATCTGTATCTTCTTGTTCTTAGCAAATTAGTGAAAGCTGAAAACCACAGGAAAACGTTGGAAGCACCAAAGAGTTTATTGATAAACTCCAAACTATACTAAATCATGAGAACAATGAGTTAGAGAGATCTGGCTTAACAATGGGACGAAAAAAAAAAGTTTTTGTGATAGCTAATCTAGTATTCCTCGGTAAAGAACTCTAACCAAGACTATACATATTCCAAAAATTAGCATTTATTTTCTGGTTAAAGTGTTTTTTTGCTTGTTTGCTTTCTCTTTTTTCCTATTGTCTAAAAATTCTTTTGTCTATATCATCCATTAAAGTGTCAATATTGTTACCTTGGGAGCTCTGGTAGCATATGAGTTGGGTTTGACTCGACGGCACATAACAACAACAACAACAACAAATTGTTACCTTGATTCACTTATTGAGACCGTCCAAAATAAAATACCTTTATAAAGCAACCAAAGAAGCAGGAGAGTTGGGAGTTTACCTTAAGAGGAGAAAGGAAATTAAAGTTTGGTAGCAAATCAAAGTCTGGAAAGAGGAGGACTGATAAGAGAAATAATCAAAGGCCACAAAACCACAGACGATACAGATAGGAAAAACAAACTTTCCCCCAACCAAATTTTACTAAAGTAAAATGAAAGGGCTTCCCTTGCTGTTTGAAAATGGGATATCTAGGAAAAATTAAAATAAATATTTTTTACCCAACAGAAATAACTTTATGAGAAAGGTTAGTTTATATGAAACATTACTTTGAGAAGTTGAAAAAAAAATCCAAATAATTTTTAGCTAAGTAGTGATTGGAAAGCATGCCTTGGAGTCAGGAATCTAGGATTTTAGGCCTGGTTTTATTTATTCTTTCAAAATATACTCTTTTGATACCATCTATGTACTGGACCACTAGATATTATGCAATAACTAAAATATCTGGTACCCCCCATCATAGAGTTTACAGTTCAATAGTAGAGATAGACATTAAACAGTTACCTAGTTAGTGTAAATTATTTTCAAATTGTCTTAAACTTTTTGAAGGAAAAGTACAAGTGTTTACATTAAAGTAAAACAGCAGTGATGAGTATGAGTTGAAGGTTGAAGCAGAGTAAAGGAAAGACCTCTCTGAGAAAATATGCTGAAACTTGAAAATGAGTAAAAGTAATCTAATCAGAGTAAGCGTGGAAATTGTTGTAAACATAGAAATAACATGTACAAGCTTTTAAGGTGAGAAATAACTTGGTTTTGTGGTCAAACAGAAAGGAGTCTCCTGTGACTTGAAGTTAGTGAAAGAGAGGCAGAATGACATGACAGCAGGGTGCATAAAGTTTCTGAGTGGATTTGCATAAGTCATTTTATCACTTCAAAATTCAGAGGAGCTCTGGTGGTATAGTGCCTAAGGCATTTGACTGCAAACCAGAAGGCAAGCTGTTCAAACCTACCAGCCACTCCTCAGAAGAAAGGTTGGGCAATCTACTTCCATAGAGATACTGCCCCCAAAACCGAAGGGGGGGTTGCTAGGAGTCGCAATTGACTCAGTGGCAGTGAGAAAACTTATCATGTTGTTGTTATGTCCTTGGCAAATGAACATTCATGAAATGTTGTTCTTGTTTTGTTGTTAAGTGCCGTCGAGTCATTTCTGACTCATAGCGACCCCATGCACAGCAGAAC
>NW_006922478.1:132456-134551 GCF_000298275.1 Orycteropus afer afer | reverse complement strand
GGTGGTTCCTGGCTTTTTATCCCCTTTCTCCTGCTCTTCCGGCCTGCTACTCTGGGCGGGCCTGAGTTGCCCTTCCTCACCTAATCCCTTCGGCTGACTGCTCTTTTCTCTGGCTTCCTAGCTTTTAAACCCATTTCTCCTGATCTTCCCACTTGCTACTTTGGGCATCCCTGAGTTTTCTCTCCTCACCTGTAAGCCTGGGGCTGACTGCTCTTTAATCCAGGTTCCTGGCTTTTTTTCCCCTTTCTCCTGCTCTTCCAGTCCCATGAAATGTTAGGTTTAACTATTGCCTGCATTTGAGAAGCAATGTAGCATAATGAATGTGATTTATAGATTTGCTGATTTAGGATTGTGTATTGTTCAACCCTTAAGTAACCTTAGACAAATCATTTAACATTTTAGAAACTCAGTTTCCTCACATAAAAAATATGGGTAATTTCTACCTCATTCTTGTTTTTGAGAATAAAATGAGATAAAGTAATCTAGAATAGAAAAACAACAACAAAAAACTCACTGTCATCAAGTTGATTCTGACTCATACTGTCCCCATTGGGTTTCCAAGGCTGTCACACACAAAAAACCAAATTCACTGCCGTTGAGTCATATCCGATTCAAAGCGACCCCTCTTTGAATCTCTGAGGCATTATCACTACGGAAGTAGATTGCCCAACCTTCCTCTGAGGAGTGGTTAGTGGGTTTGAACTGCCAGCCTGCTGGTTAGCAGTCAAATGCCTTAGGCACTTCACCACCAGAGCTCCTCAGGCCGTCACATAGTAAGTACTAAATAAATATTAGACATTGTAGGAAATTAGCAACCTAGTGAGATGTTTCTGGAAAATTCTAATTTTGAAAATCAATATCAAGAAGAACAATTACTCCCTTTAACAACATGCTCCTTGGCAATCTAAGCTTAAGAGGAACCATGGGGTAGAACTATATGGCTTTTATCAAGGATGAGGATGGAAGTATGTTTGAAGTCTACACTTCCATTGATAATTTATAGGAGGAACTTCCTTCTTATCCATATATCCATTCATTCATTCATCATGAATTGAAAACCTACTATATGGGAACTTACATGGATAAAACAACTTATATAGATACTGAAACAAATAAGATATGGTTTCTGCTCTCAAGGATCTCCTATTGCAGAAGTCCTCACACTGTACTAAGCCTTGGCGTTCTGTTCTAAGCCAGGGGGAGTGCTAAGGGAATTGAATTGAACTCATAGGACTCTTTATTCTAGCAAAAATACTTGCTGAAGTGAGATAGATTAAAGGTGATTAGGTTCATGGTTTGGCTTGATTTGACTAAATTTCTGCCCTTTGTTCTAAACTAGAGAAGCTTTAGGCATCACTAAGGGAATTCAACTGCGACTCAAGAACAGTACACAGCTACTTTGCAGATACAGAATGACTATCAGAGTGTAGAGAGACTGTAACATATTTTTAAATTATGAGAAGAAATAATTGGCTAGCATATTGCTTTATCTAACTGCATGGACCTGAACAAGTTATTTAGGGCCTTTTTATCTAAGTTTTCTGTTTTAAGAAATGAAGGTATTAACAATAGTAGTACTTCATAGATTTGCTAGGATAATTGAATGATACAATGCAATATATATGTAGGCCTGCATATTCAGATCATCTGGGGACCTTTTGAAATATGTTAAAGGCTAGTACGCACCCACAAAGATTCTGATTTAGTTAGTCTGCATGGAAACTGGGCATCATCTAATAAAAGCTCTCCATGTGAGTCTAATGACTAACCACTATTGAAAACCCCTTTTCAAAGGGCTTGGTAAAGAACCTGGCACATATTAAATAGTTAATGTGTTTGGTACTATCATTATTATTATTATTGTTATTGTTTTTGTTACTATATTATTAAGCTATTATTATTAGTTATACTTAGCTTGACCACTTCTGCTAGAGGCTTATTAGTTTTGTTACCAATAACAATTGTGGAGTCAATTCCTACTCATTGTGAGCTCATGAATATCAGAGCAGAACTGTGCTCCAAAGGGTGCTTATTGTTGTTGTTGTTATGTGCTGTTGAGTTGGACCCAACTCATAGTGACACCTCCTTGGGTTTC
>NW_006922478.1:130177-131640 GCF_000298275.1 Orycteropus afer afer | reverse complement strand
ATCTGACCAGTAATTCTGGTCATTATTGAGTTTTTGGATTTTGTTCCATGTTTTTCCTCCCACTCTATCCAGGATCTCCAGTTTTGATCCTTTCCCGAGTGGTTGGCATTGGTCCCTGGGCACCATCTAGTTCTTCTGGTCTTGAAGGCCTTCGTGCCCTAGGGCTGATTGCTCCAAATGCCCTTGTTTTTTTTTTTTTTTTTTGCACTTTTCTTCACTTCCGATGATAGGAGACCATTAGCTGCATCTTAGATGGCCACTTGAAGACCCCAGTCGCTACGCATCAACCTAGGATGAGGAACAAGGCTTTTATGTATTATGTTGTACAAATTGAGTCTGGTGTCCCTCATTACTATGGTCCTGAGATGGTAGATCCATTGGATCTCTCTCCCATAGTGTCTGGATGTTTGTGAGGGATTACTCTGTGTCTGTCTTCTATTGTTTCTGTAAGGATTGCAGGTATTTCCAATCACAGGTATCTGTGCAAGATTACCCTGCACTGAATCTATCCTTGGTCTAGAGTATACTCCTGTTCACTGACCCCCATCTGATCCTCTCAGGTGTTTATGTGTTTATCTGTAGCCTGTTGTTTGGTGTTAATGGCAATGCAGTGTTGTGGGCACACTGTTTGGTATTAGCATCTGTCGTTTGTCTCCTCTGTGCACAATTCAGTGTCTTCCCTTTTTCCTAATGTTATCATGGTGGTCACAGAGTCTTTCACTGTATACTTCCCCTTACCCATGTCAGCGTGTGGGCCCCACCTAGCCTGGAAATAATCCACCCCCTTCCCTCCCCACCCCAGTAATCTACAAAGTGAGTCCCATTTTGCAAGCAAACCATTCTTTGTCTTTTTACAGTAATGGACTCATACAGTTTTTGTCCTGCGATTGACTTATTTCACTCAGCATAATGTCCTCCAGGTTCATCCACATTTTGAGATGATTCGTGTATCCCTCATTGTTCTCTAATATAGCATAGTATTCCATTGTGTGCATGTACCATAATTTGGTTATCCACTTATCCATTGATGGGCATTTAGGTTGTTTCCATCTTTTTGCTATAGTGAATGAAGCTGTGATGAACATAGATGTGCATATGTCTGTTCATGCTCTATCTCTCACCACCTTAGGATATATATTCCTAGTAATGGAATTGCTGGGTCAAACAGTATTTCTATTTTCAGTTTTTTTAAGAAAATGTCATACAGTATGCCACAATGGTTGTGTTATTTTACAATCCCACCAGCAGTGAACAAGTGTTCCAATCTCTCTGCAACCTCAACAGCATTTGTTATTTTCTGTCCTGTTGAACTTTGCTATTATTGCTGGGGTGACATGATATCTCATCCTTGTTTTGAATTACATCTCTCTAGGAGCTCTGGTAGCATAGTGCCTAAGGCACTTGACTGCTAACCAGAAGACTGGAGGTTCAAACCCACCAGCCACTCCTCAGAAGGAAGGTTG
>NW_006922478.1:127591-128282 GCF_000298275.1 Orycteropus afer afer | reverse complement strand
GTATCCCAATATGAACCTTAGGCTTTCTTCATTTTTATTTATTTATTTATTTTTTCTGATTGATTCCTTTCCAAAGAAATATTCAGGTATTTGTCTTCAATCTCATTAATTCTGTCTTCCATTGCATCAATTCTACTCCTTTGCCCTTCCAATATGTTACCTATTTCTGAAAATTTAATATTAATCTTCTAGATTTCTATCTGTAGATTTAGAATAACTTCTAATTTTTCATTTATTTTGTCATTTTTGTCATTGTATTTTCTTCCAAAATTCTTCTAGGGGTTTGTCTGTGTTTTCTTTGATCTCAATCTTTTGAAGATACCTAAGTATAATTCTTTTGAATTCCTTATCAGGGAGTTCCAATGTGTTTCTTCCTCAGGGGTGTGTTCTAGGTCTATATCCTGCTCCCTTGCTTCTACCACTTTATCCTGCTTCTTTGTGTGGACTGTGATGATCTGTTGCCTCCAAGACATTGTGTCATTCTTGCATTTAGATCTCTGTTAACTCTTTGTGATGAGCAGCTAAGGGTGATTCAGCCTTTTCTTGGTGGTTGTTTATCATAGGCCCATTGGTGGAGAAGGAGTTGGTGACTCTCACTCAGTAAGTGAAGCTGCAGGAGGTGTCGGTGTAGTTGTGTCGTATGGGGACTATTGCTGTCTCCCACTCAGTTAGACAAAAATAACCATTGAAT
>NW_006922478.1:125685-126271 GCF_000298275.1 Orycteropus afer afer | reverse complement strand
CTTCTATATCCTTCCCTTCAAAGCTCAGGGGTCCAGGATTATCTTCTGTATCTGTGTTAATTGGTTCCCCTTTTCTTTGTTGAAGAGGGTCTGTGTAGTCCTTCTGCCTATTCCGCCCACCATCTTACTGGAACTTGCATATGTACTCTTTATTATTGTGAGGAATTTCCCTTCTATCCCTATTTTGCTGAGAGTTATGAACAGGAGCGGGTATTGGATTTTATCAAATGCCTTTTCTGCATCAATTGATATAATCATTTGTTTATTTTGTTTTGTTTATGTTGTAGATTACATTGATTATTTTTCTAATGTTGAACCAACCTTGCATAAGTGGTACCAGTCCCACTTTTTCAGGATGTATTAATTTTTTGATATGTTGTTGGATTCTGTTGGCTAGTATTTTGTTAAAGATATTTGAATCTATGTTCATGAGGGATGAAGTTTTCCTTCTAGTGGTCTGTAGTTTTCCTTTTTAGTGGTGTCTTTCCCTGGCTTTGGTGTTAATATTATGCATGCTTCATAAAATGAGTTTTGGAGTATTCCATCTTTCTCTATGCTCTGGAATATCTTGAGTAGTATAGATGTC
>NW_006922478.1:123840-125576 GCF_000298275.1 Orycteropus afer afer | reverse complement strand
GGATAATTTAGGTAGGTCTTGTGATTCTAGAAACTTGTTCATCTCTTCTAGGTTCTCAAATCTATGGCAGTACAGTTTTTCATAATATTGTGTCAGTATCTTTTTTTTCAGTTAGTTCTATTGTGATGACACCCTTTCATTTACAATTCTTGTGATTTGGATCTTCTCTTTCCTTTCTTTTGTTAGACTTCCCCATGGTTTGTCAATTTTGTTAATCGTTTAGAAGAACCAGCTTTTTGTTTTGTTGCTTTTCTCTGTTTTTGTTTTGTTTTGTTTTCTATTTCTTTTATTTCTGCTCTGATCCTTATTATTTCCTTACTTCTAGATACTGTAGTATTGTTTTGTTGTTCTTTTTCTAGTTCTTGGAGTTGATGAATTAGAGTGTTGGTTTTGTTTTTTTTCCTCATTTTTGATATATGCATTTATTGCTATAAACTGTCCTCTGAGTATGGCTTTTGCTGTGTCCCACAGGTTTTGGTAGGATGTATCTTCATTCTCATTAGTTTCCAGGAATTTTTTTTTATTTCAGTTTTTATTTTTTCTATTACCCAGTAGTTTTTGAGCAGTGACTTGTTCAGCTTCCACCTTTGATGTGTTTTCCTTGATCTTCCTATTACTAATTTCCAATTTTATACCATTGTGGTCTGAGAAGATGCTTTGTAGTATTTAAATGTTTTTTTAAATTCATTGAGGCTTGTTTTATGGCCTAACTTATGATTTATTCTGGAGAAGAATCCATGTGCACTGAAGAAGAACGTGAATTGTGCTTTTGTAGGGTGAAATGCCCTGTATATGTCTATGAGGTCGAGTTACGTGATTATATTGTTGAGTTCTTCCCTAGTTGACCTGTCCCTCTTTGAAAGTGATGTGTTAAAGTCTCCTACTACTATTGTCCCTTTTAATTCAATTCATATTTACTTCATATATTTTGGAGCACTTTCATTGGGTGCATAAACATTTGTTATCGGAATGTCTTCTTTGTCAATTGACCCTTTCAGCATCATATAATGTCCTTCTTTGTCTCCTATGATGTTTTTCATTTTAACATCTATTTTATCAAAAATTAATACTGCCACTCCTGCCTTTTTTTAAAAAAACCATTGGCTTGGTATATTTTTTTCCACCCCTTAACTCTTAATTCGTTTTTATCTTTGTGTCTAAGATGGGTCTCTTGTAGGCAGCATATCAATGGGTCTTCTTTTCTTATCCAGTCGGCCACTTTTTTTGCTCTTGATTGGTGCATTTAGTCCATTCACATTGAGTGTAATTAGTGATAGATATGAATTGATTGCTATGATTTTATTGTGTTTTTTGTCATATTTTTGGTGTTTCACTGGTCCATATACTTTTCTGTGCTGAGTTCTGTTTGTTGTCAAATGCTTCCTCTCTTTTCTTCTTTATTGTTGGTTTTGTGCTTATTAAACCCATATGTTTTCTTTCCTTCTGGAGTTGCTTAGGGGGGTTGTTCATTTTCTTTTTGGTTTACTTGGAGTGAATTCTTGTCCCTACATTTTTAGGTCAGTGTGTTCTATGAGGACATTGTCCTGTTTTCTTCTCCATTTGGAATTTGTACCTGGAAGATTTATTCCCACTAAAAGGTTAATTGCTGTTGTCATGTGCAGATTGGTTTACTTGATTTTTAATGTATAATGTTTTATGGTCTTATTTTGAGTGTCTATTTCTTATTTGGTTTTGGTATTGATGTCACATATCCTTATTTTGTTGATCTCTGTTGT
>NW_006922478.1:121653-123461 GCF_000298275.1 Orycteropus afer afer | reverse complement strand
GTCTGAAGGACTCCCTTTAGCATCTCTTGTAGGGTTGGTCTGGTTTTCCCAAAATCCCTTAATTTCTGTTTGTCTGAGAATGTCTTGATTTTGCCCTTATATTTGATGGATAATTTGGCTGGATATAGGATTTTTGGTTGGAAGTTCTTTTCCTTCAGTGTTTTATACATGCCATCCCATTGCCTTCTTGCCTCCATGGTTTCTGCTGAGTAATCAGAACTCACCCTAACTGTTTGATTATTAAAAGTAATATTTCTTTTTTTCCAGGGATCTCACAAAATTTTTTCTTTGTCTTTGGTTTTGGAGAATTTGATTATTATATGCCTTGGTGTTTTTTTCTTTGGATCTATCCTGCCTGGGGTTCTACAAGTTTCTTGAACAAATATCTTTTCTTCCTTTATGATATGGGAGAAGTTTTCTGTTAGTACGTCTTCTACAAATTTCTCAGTTGTTTTTTTCACCTCTTCTTGTTCTGGAATTCCAATGAGGCATATGTTGTTTCTTTTCCTGTTGTCCCATATAAATCTTTGGTTCTCTTAAGTTCTCTTAAATCTTTGTTCTGATTTCTCTTCATACAGGCTGGTGTCCAGGTATTTGTCTTCTAGTTGGGATATGTGTTTTTCTGTCAGCTGTATCCTACTCTTTTATGCTTCTAGTGTATTGAGTAATTCTGTAACTTTGGTATTCATCTTCTGGATTTCTAACTGCTGTTTTTTATGTGTTCGGATGTGAATTAATCTTATTTTGTTCTTGAATGAATTTCCTGAGTTCTTCCAGGGAACTGTCTGTGTTCTCCTTGCTTCTGTCTGGGGTTTCCTAGGCTCTTGTATAGCTCTATAAACATATCTTCTAAATTCCTTCTCAGATAATTCTATTGCCTCCTCTTCCTCCATGTTTAATGAGAACTTTGGTGTTTTGCTTCTAATGCCTTGTCTTGGTTTTTTGTTTTGTTTGATTTGAGGTTGCCTGTTGTTTCCTAGACATTTTGAGATTGTCTTTAACTCTTGGTTTTGTATTGATTTGTTTTGTCTCAGTTTTATGATTTGATATTTTGAAAAGGTGGAGCTGGTGTATTATTATTTATGTATTTTTTTGGTTATTAATTCAGTTGTGCTGGGTAGCTCTGCAGTATTCTTGTGATGATGGAATCACTCTATGGAATGTGGATGTAGGTCTCTGTTTGTCATAAAGAGGGTTTGGAATTTGGGCCAGCAGGTATGATGGTGGCTGAATGTGATTTTTCTATTGGATGGGTGAGAGTAAAGGTGGAGAAGGTGGGAGGGGAAGAGATAAGGAAGGGAAGCTTCAAGTTGCCAGGGGCAATTTCTAAGGCTTTAAGCAGGCTGCTAATGATGATATTATACTGTTATTCACCTGCCTGCAGCTCAAGTTCAACAAAGACTCCAGTTGTAAGGGCATCACCACTTTTAGCCAGGTTCATGCACACGTAAAAGCCCCACTCTTGAGGACCCTCCATTCCAAAAAGCCAACCCAAGACAACTGCCCCACTCCACAATCCACTGCGGGAATTCCTCCCAGGCCCACCCACTTGTGGTGCCAATGATCTTTTCCTCATGTTTCAGCAGTGCTGGAGTCAGGAAAATGCCTTCTCACACCCAGCAGACCCATGTTTACCAACAAAGTCAAGTGCTGGCTTCTCTGTGCCAAAAAGCTGCCTCAAGGCAACTGTCCCTTTCCTCGATCCTCTACAGGTGTTCCTGCCAGGGTCCACCCACTTGCAGCCTTAGTGGTCTCTCTGCTTGGGTTTCAGCAGTGCTGGAGTCAGAGAAGTGCCCACTTGCACCCAG
>NW_006922478.1:113276-120357 GCF_000298275.1 Orycteropus afer afer | reverse complement strand
ATTCATTGTGCAGCTTTCACATGTATATGAGGCAATTGAAAGTACCAAGGCTTGGGACAGGTGCACCTTAGTCTTCAAGGAGACATTGCTGCTCGTCAGCACTTTAAAGAATGAAATCTTTGACAACTTCAATATTTTCTTCATTTATTGTGAGCTTCTTATTGGTCTAGTGGTTAGAATTTTCATTTTATTTATATTGAGGTGTAATCCATACAGAAGACTGTACTCTTTAATCTTCATCAGTAAGTGCTTCAAATCGTCCTCACTTTCTGCACGCAAGATTGTGTCTTTTCTATATTGCAGATTGTTAATGAGTCTTCCTCCAATCTTGATGGTGCATTCTTCTTCATATAGTCCAGCTTCTTGCACTATTTGCTCAGCATAAAGATTGAATAAGTATGGTGAAAGGACACAATCCTAGCACACTCCCTTCCTGATTTTAAATCATGCAGTATCTCCTTGTTCTGTTTGAATAACAGCCTCCTGGTTTATGTACAAGTTCTTCATGAGCACAATTAAGTGTTCTGAAATTCGCACTCTTCTCAATGTTATTTATAACTTATTATGATCCACAGAGTTGAATGTTTTCCATAGTGATCATCTTTCTGTATTCTTTGCTTTCAGCCAAGATCCATCTGCCATCAGCAATGATATCTCACTGGTAGACTGACCTTTTAGTCTTTGTAAAATGTCTCTGTTTGTCTCCAATAATTCTTCTTGGCTTAAAGTCTCCATTGGGGCCTAGTTTTTGACAGTGGATTGTTAGGTATGGCAACAAAAACATCAAAAGACAAAAACAGTATATTGTACTTCATCAAAACTGAAAGCTTTTGTACATCAAATGACTTTGTTAAGAAAGTAAGAGGGAACCAATAGAATGAGAGAAAGTATTTGACAAACAAATATGAAATAAGAATTTAACATACAGAATGTATTAAGAACTCCTACAATCCAATGACATAAAAACAAACAACCAAATTAAAAAAAAGAAAAAAAAATTGGCACAATATTGGAATAGGCATTTCACCAAAAGGATATACAACTGGCCAACAAGCACATGAAAAGATGCGCAAGGTCATCAGTTGTTGTGTGCCATTGAGTCTATTCTGACTACCTGTGACCATATAGGACAGAGGGATAACTGTCCCATAGGGATTCCAAGGTTGTCATCTTTATGGAATCAGATCACATGGTCTTTACTTCTGAGAACAGTTGATGGGTTTGAACCACTGACCTTTCAATTTGTAGCTGAACATTAGCCATTGTGCTCTAAGGGCTTCTTATCATTTATTACAAAAATGCAATGAAAACCACAATAAGATGCCACTTCACACACACTCAGATGGCTCTTATCAGAAAACAGAAACAATAAGTTTTGGTAAGGATGTGGAAAATTTGGACCTTCATCCTTTGTTGGTGACAATTAGAAATAGTGCAGCCACTGTGGAAAACAGTTTCATGATTCCCCAAAAAGTTATTCATAGAATTACCATATGACTCAGCAATTGGATTCCTAGGCATATGCACAAAATCTTGAAGACAGGATGTTCTGGTTACCTAGTGCCACTCTGACAGGAAACATACCACAAATAGGATGGCCTTAACAAACAGGAGTTTATTCTTACACTTTGGAGGCTTTAAGTCCAAGTTCAAAGTGCCACGCTCTAGGAGTTGGGTGAAAGCCCCTCAATCTTGGGGTCCAGTTCTGCCTCCTGCTCCCAGCCCACTGGAACTAGAGGCATTTCTTCACTCAGACAGCTGTTTGCTGCTGAGGCTGAGAAGCCCCAAGGTTGACAAGTAAAAAGGCACAGTCCTGATGTTACCAAAGCACATGGAAGGCCATTAACTTAAGTCCATTGTAAGTCCCAAGGTCGGCAGAGCATAGCAGGTTGCTGAGCAACAACACGGCTACATGCAGGGCCCAAGCATGCCATAGGCTAGAGACCATTCCCAAAGCTTCTTCTTATATACAGGAAGCAGATCACATCCCAAAGGCAGCTACTTAGCTGCTTGTGGTAGATCCCACCATGAAGTTGATTGCCAGTCTCATCATGGAGAATAACTACCACTAGCTGCCCAGACACTCAACCAGGCCTAGCCAAGTTGACACACAAACATAACCACCACACAGGAATGCAAATATTCTTGCATGATTGCTAATTACAGCATTATTACCAATAGCTAAAAAATTAAAGCAACCCAAGTGTCTATCAATACATGAAAGGATAAATAAAAACTGGTATATCCATAAAAAGTAATAGTAATCAGCCATAAAGATAAATGCAGTTCTGATGTATGCTATGGCATGGATGAACCTTGAAAACATTATGCTGAATTTAATATGTCTGACACAAAAGGACAAATATTGTATGATCTAACTTAAACAAAATATCTTTGTTGTTATTGTTTTCGGGTGCTCCTGAGTCAGTTCCAACTCACAGCTACCCCATGTAACACAGAACAAATACTGCTTGATTCTGCACCATACACAATCCTTAGTATGTTTGAGCCCATTATTGTAGCCACTGTGTCATTCAGTCTTGTTGAGGGTCTTCCTCTTTTTGCTGACCCTCTGTATGAAGATTCCTTTACCAAGCATGATATCCTTCCCCAGGGAATGATCACTCCTGACAATATGTCCAAAGTATATAAGAAGTCTCATGTTCCTCCATCCTAAGTATCATTCTGGTTGTATTTTTCACAAGACAGTTGTTCTTTCTTCTCTCAGTCCATGGTATACACAATATTCTTCATTAACACCGTAATTCAAATGCATCATTTATTCTTTGGTCTTCCTTATCCATTATCCAGTTTTCATATGTATATGAGGAGACTGAAAATACCATAGTTTGGAGCAGGTATACCTTAGTCCTCCAAGTGACATCTTTGGTTTCTAGCATTTTAAAGAAGTCTTTTGCAACATATTTGCCCAATGCAATATGTCATTTGATTTTTGACTACTTCTTACATGGCCATTGATTGTGGATACAAGTAAAATGAAATCTCTGAAAAATTCAGTATTTTCTCCATTTATCATGATGTTGTTTGTTGATCTAATTGTGATAATTTTTGTTACATTTATGTTGAAGTGTAATCTATACTGAAGGTTGTAGTCTTTGGTCTTCATCAATAAATGCTTATAGTCCTCTTCACTTTCAGCAAACAAAGTTGTGCCATCACAGGTTGTTAATGAGTCCTCCTCCAGTTCTGCTGCTGCACTCTTCTTCATATAATCCAGCTTCTTGGATTATTTGCTCAGCCTAAGTATTTAATAAAATAGTGAAAGGATACAACCCTGACACACACCTTTCCCTTATCCCCTTGTTCTGTTTGAATAGACTGACTCTTGCTATATGTACAAATTCCACATGAGGTCAATAAAGTGTTCAGGAATTCCTATGTCTCAAAAAGTTATTCATAATGTATTATGATCCACACAGTAGAATTCCTTTGCATAATCAGTAAAACACAAGTAAACATCTTTCTGGTATTCTTTGCTTTCACTGAAATCCATCTGACATCAGCAATTATGTACCTCATTCCACATCCTCTTCTGAATCTGACTTGAATTTCGGGCACTTCTCTGTTGTAATGCTGCCACAGTTTTAAAATTATCTTTAGCAAAATCTGACTTGTTTATTATATTAATGATATTGTTTGATAATTTCCACATTTTCACCTTTCTCTGGAATGGGCACAAATATGACTCTCTCCCAGTCAGTAGGCCAAGTAGCTATCTTCCAAATTTCTGGGCATAAGGGACTGAGTACTTCCAGCATTCCATTCATTTGCTGAAACATCTCAATTAGTATTCTGTCAATTTCTGGAGTCTCGTTTTTGGCCAACACCTTCAGTAAGTTTTAACTTTTTCCATTAGTATCATCAGTTTTTCTTTATGAGCAACCTCCTGAAATGGGTGAACATCAAGAAATTCTTTTTCATACAGTGGCTGTGTTTATTCCTCCATCTTTTGATGCTTCCTACATCATTCAACATTTACCTATAGAATCTTTCAGTACTGCAAATGGAAGTTGGAGTGTTTTCTTCAGTTTTTCAGCTTGAGAAAGGTTGACAATGTTCTTCCCTCTTGGTTTTCTAACTCCAAATCTTTGCACATTTCATTATAATACTTCATTTTGTTTTTTCAATTGTCTGTTATTTAATTTCCACATATTTGTGTATTTCACAATTATCCTTCTCTTATTTATTTCTAGCTTCATTCCCTTCTTGAAGAATAAGATACTTTGTATGATTTCAATCCTTTTAAATTTATTGATACTTGTTTTGTAAAATAGTGTATAGTTTATACTGGAGAATGATCCATGAACTGGAATAGAATGTGTAATCTGTTACTATTGGGTAGAGTGTTCTATACATATCTGTTACATATAGGTAGTCTCTACTGTTGTTCTAGACTCTGATTTTCTTATTGATCACTTTGTAGATGTTCTGTGCATTATAGAAGGTCATATATTGTAATATCTTAGCATAATATTCAAACTATATATCTCTTCAATTCTGTCAGTGATTGCTTCATATATTTTTGGGCTCTGATATTATATTCATATATATATATATATATATATATATACACACACATACATATATATTTATAATTGTAATATCATCTTGATAAACTGACACTTTATCATTATATGATAACCTTCTTTATCACTTATAAATAACAGATTTTACTTAAATTTTACTAAGTCTGGTTAATACTTTCATGGAATAGTTTTTAATCTTTCTATTTTCAAAATATTTGTGTCTTTGGGCCTAAGAGATGTCTCTTTTAGACAGCATATAGATGGGATAGATGGACTTTTTTTTGTTTGTTTTTATCAATTCTCTCACTCTGCCTTTTGTTTGGAGAGTTTAATCCATTTACATTCACAACAATTACCAATTAGAGAAGACTCACTTTTGCTATTATGCTATTTGTTTTTTTGTGTATCTTATACTTTTTTTTTTTGCTCCTTATATCCTCCAATGTTGAAATCATTTGTATAGTTGTTTTTGTTTTTGTTTTTGTTTTTTTGTGTGTGTATATATGTGTTTGGAAACCAATTTGATTCTTTTCTTCCATTTTGTGTATATTTTGTTGATGGTTACTGTTAGGATTACATTTAACATCTTAACAATCAGGTTTATATTGATAACAACTTAACTTTAATATATTACTAGATCATTCCTACTTTCCCACCCTTTATGTTTTTATTATCAGTTATGTCTTTATACCATATGGGTCTAATAGCATAAAGTTATAGTTATTGTTATGCATTTGTCATTAGAAAGCATGTAAAAATGTTTTTGTTAGGTTGTTAGGTGCTGTCAAGTCATCTCCAACTCATAGTGACCTTATGTGCAACAGAATGAAACACTGCCTGGTCCCGTGGCAGCCTCATGACCCCTGCTATAATCGAGCCCATCTTGGCAGGCACTGTGTCAATCCATCTCATTGAGGGCCTTTCCCTTTTACATTGACCCTCCAATTTACCAGGCATGATATCTTTCTCCAGAGAATGGTCACTCCTCACAACATGACCAAAGTAAGTGAGATGAAGTCTGGCCATTCTCTCTTCCACGGAGCCTTCCAGCTGCACTTCTTCCAGGACAGATTTGTTAATTCTTCTAGCAGTCCATGGTACTTTCAGTGTTCTTTACCAACACCACAACTCAAAAGTATCAACTCTTCTTCAATCTTTCTTATTCATTGTCCAGCTCTCAAATACGTATGATGCAATTGAAAATACCATGGCTTGGGTTAGGTGCACCCTAGTCTTCAAGGATACATCTTTGTTCTTCAGAACTTGAAAGAGGTCCTTTGCAGCAGATTTTCTCAATGCAATATGTCTTCTGATGTCCTGACTGCTGCTTCCATTGGTGTTCATTGTAGAACCAAGTAATATGAAGTCTTTGACAACTTCAATATTTTCTCCATTTATCATGACACTGCTTGTTGGTCCAGTTATGAGGATTTTTGTTTTCTTTACATTGCTTATATTGAGGAGCAGGTCAGGGGAGTAGGCTAGGGTGCAGAAGACAAGGAGGATATTTGGGATCACCCAGCAGTGGGCCAGGAGATTGAGTCAGGTCATGAATGTCAAGTCCAGTGTTTGGGAGTGCCCGGGGTGTGGGAGGAAGACGAGGAAGTGAGCAGAGTGGTTTGGAACAACTAAGGGGGACAAACATGTTTGTCACTCTGTGGTGGCTTGAGTGTTGCTGTGAGGCTGGAGCTTATGCCACCAGTGTTTCAAATTTCAGGTTTGCCTATGGTGGATAGGTTTCAGTGGAGCTTCCAGAATAAGACAGATGTAGAAGAAGGAAGAGGACATCTACTTCTCAAAGAATTGGCCAGGGAAAACCTTATGAATAGCAGCAAAACACTGTCTGATATATTACTGGAAAACTTTATGAATAGCTCTGAAATATTGTCCAATACAGTGCTGGAAGACGAGCCCCTCAAGTCGGAAGGTGGTCAAAATACAATTGGGGAAGAGCTGCCTCCTCGGAGTAGAAACAACCATAATGATGAGGATAGAATAAAGTTTTTGGGATATCCATTTGCTGATGTGGCTCTTCTCAAGATGAGAAGAAAGCACTGAAAACATCCATTAATAACTGGAGCATGGAATGAAAGAAGTATGAATCTAGGAAAATTGGAAGTTGTCGAAAATGAAATGGAACACATAAAGATCTATATCCTAGGCATTAGGGAGCTGAAATGGACTGGTTTGGGCCATTTTGAATCAGACAATAATATGATTTACTATGCTAGGAATGACAAGTTGAAGAGGAATGCAGTAGCATTCACCATCACAATGAATATATCAAGATCTATCCTGAAGTACAATGCAGTCAGTGATAGGATAATATCCATACACCTACAAGTAAGACAAGTTAATACTACCAATATTCAAATTTACACACCAACCACCAAAGCCAAAGATGAGAAAATTGAAAATTTTTATCAACTTCTGCAGTCTAAAATTGACCAAACTTTCAATCAAAATGTGCTGATTATCACTGGTGATTTGAATGCAAAAGTTGGAAACAAAGAAGAATCACAAGTAGTTGGAAA
>NW_006922478.1:111935-113176 GCF_000298275.1 Orycteropus afer afer | reverse complement strand
GAAAATGCACATAACAAAATGACAGCAGAAAATTCATACTTGTCTATAATTACACTGAATGTCAAAGGATTAAATGCACCACTCAAGCAATGGAGAGTTGCAGACTGGATAAGAAAACATAATCTATCAATATGCTGTCTACAAGAGACATACCTTAGAGAGAAAGACAAAAATAGACTAAAAATCAGAGGTTGGCAAAATACATATCAAACAAATGGCAACCAAAAAAGAGCAGGAATGGCAATATTAATTTCTGATAAAATCAACTGTAAGACAAAAACCTCCATAAGAGACAAGGAAGGACATTATATAATGATTAAAGGGTCAATTGAACAAGAAGATATAACCATAATAAATATCTATGGACCCAATGAAAGAGTGCCAAAACATATCAATCTGACTTTAACAAAATTGAAAAGCCAAATAGATTACTCCACAGTTATAATAGAAGATTTTAATACAAAACTTTCAGTGAAAAATAGAACTGGAAAGAGACTCAGCAAAGACACAAAAGGGCTGAACAATACTATCAACCAACTTGATCTTATACACATCTACAGAGCACTTCACCCAATAATATCATAATATACATTCTTTTCCAGTGCACATGGAACATTCTCCATGATAGATCATACATTAGGCCATAAAGCAAGCCTTAATAAATTTAAAAACATTGAAATTCTGCAAAGCACATTCTCAGATCACAATGCCATCAAATTAGAAATCAAAGGAAGATGATAAATGAAAAAAGAGCAAACACATGAAACTGAACAACACCCTCCTTAGGAACAACTGGGAAATAGAAGAAATAAAAAAATGAAAATAAAAAATTATTTGAATCAAATGAGAATGAAAACACACCATGCCAAAATCTTTGGGACACAGCAAAAGCATTAATCAGAAACCAATTTATAGCAATAAATGCACACATCAAAAAAGAAGAAAGAGGCAAAGTCAACACTTTAAACCAACACCTCCAACAATTAGAAAAATTGCAGCAAGAAAAGCCTACAGTCACAAGAAGAAAGGAAATAATAAAGATTCAAGC
This sequence comes from Orycteropus afer afer, assembly GCF_000298275.1. Classification (NCBI taxonomy): domain Eukaryota; kingdom Metazoa; phylum Chordata; class Mammalia; order Tubulidentata; family Orycteropodidae; genus Orycteropus; species Orycteropus afer. The sequence goes on along the minus strand of NW_006922478.1, from coordinate 112,128 downwards.
AGAAATCAGTGAAACAGAAAGTAGGAAGACAATAGAAAAAAATCAACAACACTATAAGTTGTTTTTTTGAAAAGATTAATAAAATTGACAAATCACTGGCAAATTTAACAAAGGAAAATTGGGAGAGAATACCAGTAACATGAATAAGAACCAAATTGGGCTTCATTACAACAGAACTAACTGAAATTAAAAA
>NW_006922478.1:106197-111835 GCF_000298275.1 Orycteropus afer afer | reverse complement strand
ATCACCGATATTTACTGATAGAAATGATGTTGGAGATAGCATGACAGAAATTTGCAAGATCAATGATTTATTCATTGTAAATACCTTTTTTCAACAACACAAAGGACAGCTATATATATGGACTTCACCAGATGGAGTACACAGGAATCATATTTACTACATCTGTGGCAAGAGGCGATGGAGAACCTCAATATCTTCAGCCAAAACAAGGTCAGGAGCTGATATGGAAGAGACCATCAACTGCTCATATGCAAGCTCAAGTTGAAGCTGAAGACAATTAAAAGAAGTCTGTACATGCCAAAATATGACCTTGATTATATCTCTCCTGAATTTAAAGACCACCTAAAGAATAGATTTGATGCAAATTGCCCTTGAACGGAGAGTTATTGCTGTTGTTGTTAGGTGCTTCTGAGTCATCACCGACTCATAGCGACCCTATGCACAGCAGAATGAGACACCTCCTAGTCCTGCTCCAGCCCCATGATCCTTAATATACTTGAGCCCATCGCCACAGCCACTGTGTCAATCCATCTCATTGAGAGCCTTCCTCTCCTTCATTGACCCTCCACCTTACCAAGCATGACATCCTTCTGTTCAGACCTTTTATCTAGTCATTTCTTCCATTTGGTTTAGCTACTCTTTGTTCATGGGCAAGCTTCAGAGACTCTTCTGACATCCATTTTGTTTTTTCTTTCTTTCTTGTATTTTCAATGACCTCTTGCTTTCTTCACAGGCAATGCTCTTGATGTCATCCCACAATTCTGGTTTTTGGTCATTGGTGTTCAATGCATCAAATCTACTCTTTAGATCGCCTCTAAATTCAGGAGAGATATAATATAAGGGTATTCTGTCAATTCCCATCAAGTCCCATCAGGGTAGCTGACAGTCTGCAGCTCTGATCATCTCTATACTCACTATTTTCATTCAGGTTTTTCCACTACTTGGTGCCTAATCCACTTCTGTATAATTGTTTTCAAAGTTTAGGGCTCCAGGATTATCTTCTGTATCTCTGTCAATTGGTTTTTCTTTTCTTTGTTGAAGAGGGTCTGTGTCACTTGTCTACCTATTCTTCTATCTTATGGGAAGACTCATTTTTTTTTTTTTAATTTTTATTGTGATTTGGGTGAAAATTTACAGAGAAATTTCATCTTCCATACAGCAGTTCACATACACTGTTTCCTCCTTTACTAACTAGTTTGCTGATCTTTTGTAATCTGTCTCCTCAAATATGCTTTAGAGTTTTTCCAGCTTTTCATTTCACTTATTGAATTTTTCAGCTTCAATAATTCTGTCTGAATCTTTTTATAGTGTCTATGTCTTTACTGGAATGGGTGCAAATATGTATCTCTTCCAGTCAGTCAGCCAGGTAGTTGTCTTCCAAATTTCTTGGCATAGTCAAGTGAGTGCCTCCAGCACAGCATTTGTTTATTGAAACACCTCAGTGGGCATTCTGTCAATTGTTGGAGCCTTGATTTTTGTCAATTCCTTCAGAATAGCTTCAACTTCTTCCTTCAATACCATTGATTCTTGATCCTGTGTCATCTCCTTAAATGGATTAACATCGAACAATTCTTTTTGGTATTCTGAGTGTGTATTCCTTCTGTGTATTTTTGATGTCTCCTGTATCATTCAATATTTTGCCCATTTTGTTGTGCTTGTTGTTAGGTGCCGTCAAGTCATCTCCAATTCATAGCAATCTTATGTTCAAAAGAATGTAACACTGCAATGATAGGCTCGGGTATAGCAAGGATTATGAGGCTGGTACGGGACTGGTCAGTGCTTCATTCTGTTCTACCTGGGATCGCTATGAGGTGGAGCTAACTCAACATCACCTAACATCCAAAATAACAGCCTCTTTCTTGATCTTCTTGTCTTGTTGATAAATTGTTTTCCTGATTCCCTTTTGCTCTTTTTCTGTGTTTCCCTTATGCTCTTTGAGAATGTTTAATATTGTCGATTCAGATATTTGATCTGTTCATTTTCTGGGCTTCCATAGAGATTCACATTCTCCTTTTGATTGAGTCATTATTCTAGTTTATTTATTTATTTGCCCAGTGATTTATTTTTTCTTTTCTTTTCTTTCTTTTTCTTTTTGGCACTGGGACCTTAAAATATTGCAATATGAATTATCTATATAGGATCAAACTTGCAACAACTCAAAAAATTACATAGGAAACTTAGAGAGCAGTGGGTTTATGATAATGAGGAAAGAATAATTCAGAACACGAGGGTGAGAACAGTTGTATAACTTGAAGATGTAATCAATGTCACTGAATTGTGAATATGAAAATTGCTTAATTGATGTGCGTTCTGCTGCTGTGTATGTTCTCCACAACCAACAAGAATAAAATAAATTGTAAAAAAAAAAAAAAATTATGTATGTTAGTTCTCCCAATTACCCAGTAAATATGATGCTTTTGAAATAATTTCTAAAAGCACTCTTAGATGAGTGCAGCCTACATCCTTTGCTCACAACTGTCTTCCTTACCCTGTGGGAGCTCTGATTCAAGCTAAACTGAGGCTTCAGTCCCTCACATGTTTGTCAGACTTATCAGGACAGGCACACTGAACATTCCACCAGCAAAATTTGTCTAATTCACATCAGAGCCAGAGATCAGAACTCTTTCTTTCTGAACACAACTCATAGTTCATCTAAGATCCTGCCTATATATTTATATAGAAATACGCTTCAGGTGCTTTTTAAACCCCATTCTTTCTATTTTTCTCATTGGACTCCAATCATATGTAAGTTAGACTTTTTTAGTACCTTATCCCGAGTCTCTAACACTTTTTGGTGTTTTCAATTTTTTTTTTCTTTGTGTTTCAGGAAAAAATATATTCTAATATTCTATCATCTAGTTCATGAATCTTGTTTTATGTTTTGTCTAATATTGTGTTAAAGCTGTACAATGAATTTTCAATATTGCTCAGTTCTTGCACTTTAAGTTTTGACTACCTTGGTTGTCCTAAACTCCTTTGTCTTCCAATTTCAGTTAAATAGTCAAAAGATTTTAGTTGTAGCTGTACTTATCATACATTTTGTGCTCCTCTTGTGATTAGAACATACCATTATGACAAAAGTAGCAGAGAATGATGGGCTGAATTCAGTGTTTTATGTTTGTCCCTGGAGTCTTTGGCTTTCAAATATGGTCGCTCTGTTTGCTCATTGGTGATTTTGAATAACTAGCTTCATTTGTTTGTTGAAAAAACTTACCTAAGTTTTTTTTTAAAGTTGTTCTAACTAAATGTATTATTATTATACAATTTTTAAAATTGTATTGAGAAATATTTAACACATTTAAAACCTAGATAATGCGTGTTTGTGTGTGTGTGTGTGTGTATAATTTATATGGAATCTTATCATTTACACATGAAAGTAAAAATCAAATGTCAAGCCATTCACAAGGTATTCTCTACATAAAATTCTGTATATCCATACTGGTGCATAATCATGTATGTGCAAAGATATAGGCAACAATCAATAAAATACCAATAACCTTCAGGGCGGGCAACACTTCAGGAATGTTAGAGTTCAATATTCAGGGAATTTTTAGCCATTACTACTGAATTTGGACTGGTAACTACTTTTTAACAAACTATTGGCTTAATGAGGTGAAGAATAATCTGGGGATTTATGTTTTCTAAATGTGACAAATAAAATTTCTCATAACCACCAAATTTAGAAGCAAGAAGATTTGTAAGATTAAGAAAGGCTGTTAAGTTAAACAGATGTCAAGTATCAAAATTTTCAAATACATAATAATAATTATTATGTTTATTGAGCTCAGTCATTTACAATTTATTTTCTTTCTTAACTGTATTACACAAGTTCTGTACCTATCCTTATTTTATGGAAGAGTAAACATACATGTACAGAAGTAAAGCTATTTTCTGAAGGTTTTAATGGTCACTGTAAATGCAAATAAGTGTTTCTGACATCAAGTCCACCCTCTTACCTACTGTATTATACTTCCTCATGCAACCTAGGATGTTTTCAAAAGCAACCACATTTGATTAGAGGGAAATCTTGGCCTAACAAAGTACTTATTCTTTAGAACCTTACCCAGTTAAGCTTTCTTGGGTCTTCTCTATTCAACTAGTGTTTGTCTGTTTATTATAGTTCAATTCAAGTTTTATTTCTTCAATGCAATTTTTTTTTCAACCCACTTCAGAAAAGGTCTAAATCATTTGATTTGAGGAATAAATTAGATAGATAATGTAGAGGTAGTACAGATCATAACAATGCAGGCAGAAAATTTGGGTATGATTTCTGGTTCCAACACTTCTAACTTAAAATATTTGATAATTCTTTCATTATTCCCATAGATATAAAATGAGGATGAAAATAACAAGAATTATTGAGAGGATTAAATTAATTCATGAAAATTAATCTTTAAAACAATGGTTGCCAGAGAAAAATGCTCACAAATATTATTTTTATTATTATAGTTCCTCCTTTCTTAGCTAAACTGTGAGTTCTTTGATAGTAAGTGTCATACCTAATTAAGCTATACATTTCCAAAATTTAGTTAATTTCCTGGCATCAAGTTAGCATTAAGTGATTGCTTGTTCTTGTTGATATTATAGAGTGTGAGAAAATAGACCCTTAAAAAATTGGGTTTAGTAGAGGAATAGCTTATTAGGGTGATATCAACATTCTTTCAACAATTATTTATGACAAACTTATCAATTGCCAAATACTTTATTAAAATTATGCACTTTACAAAATTTGATCTGTACTATTTTAAGCACTTTAACATTCATTAACTTACTTAATTCTCAAAGGAACACAATAAGCTAAGTGGGGAATTAGTTATTATCCCCACTGTACATATGAGGAAAACAGAATTATATGAAAGCTTTCTCCCTAAGAACACATAGTATAAAAATAGGAATTGGGAATCACATATTGGTTTTCATCTACTACTTACAGTTACTATATAATCAAATATTCACAAAACTTTAAAAATATATATCTGGGAATAATTTACGTCTGAAAGTCTACATTGTTTATCCTTATGTTATTCATGTGTTTTTGTTTTGCTTGTTTTTAATTAATATCAATACAGGCTTTTCAATGCTATTTTGAAGATTGATGAGCTAGGTCTGGTAAGATGGCAGAATAGGCAGACAAACTATACAGACCCTCTTCAACAAAGAAAAGAGGAACCAATTAACACAGGTACTGAACATAGTCCTGGAGCTCTGAGCTTTGAAAGAAAAGATACAGAAGTGGACTAAACTCCAACTAGTAGAAGATCCTGCATGAAAACACTGAAAACAGAAACATACAGAGTGGCAGACTGGTACTGATCCTGACAGCATGGACAGCTTGGATATCGCCAAGTTGTGTTAGGACTTAAAACTTAACCTAGACATCAGCACTGCTAGCCAGGGGCTGCAGGGAGGACTACACTGGTGACAGGTGAATAAAAGGGAAAACAGTGAAGAGGAAGACAGACCGAGCTGTGGGCTTTTAGCTATCTGGAGGGTGCAGGCATGTTGCATGTTTACAAGTGGTTGGACCATTTTGGATATTTAAAATGACAGCACTCTCTCAGATTTCAAGGCTGGTGGTTTAAACCCACCAACCACTCCTAGGAAGGAAGGTTGGGCAATCTACTTCCATAGTGATACC
>NW_006922478.1:97922-101163 GCF_000298275.1 Orycteropus afer afer | reverse complement strand
GCAACCTCGCCAGCATTTGTTATTTTCTGTCTTGCTGAACTTTGCTATTATTTGTGGGGTGAGGTGATATCTCATTGTTGTTTTGGTTTGCATCTCTCTAATGGCTAATGATCATGAGCAATTCCTCATGTGTTTGTTGGCCTCCAGCATAGCATGTTTAGTGAAGTGTCTGTCCATGTCCTTTGCCCACTTTTGAATTGGATTGTTCATCTTTTTGGTATTGAGGTGTTGGAGTTTTCTATAAATTCTAGAGATAAGTCCCTTGTCAGATATGTCACAGGCAAATATTTTCTCCTGATTTTCATGCTCTCTTTTTACCCTTTGGAGAAGTCTTTCGTTGAACATAAGGATTTAATTTTTAAAAGGTCCCAGTCACCTAGCTTCCAGGTAAGAGACAAGTATTGATTTTGGTGAAGGAAAAGGGAATATGCCAAAAGCAAGTGATCAATACAACAACACTAAGGAAAAGGAAGACCCAGAGAGGTGAATAAGAAGTACAGACAACGAAGATAAACACTTTTATACACACAGTACTGCATTATCAGTAATAAAAAACATTAATGTATGGGTTGATACGTAGGTAGAGAGGCTGAATGGTTAGGTGTGTCTAGGCAAAAGGGAATCTATACCCATGACCATATATAAGTTTGGAATATGATATTTTTGTATATGTATTTGTACGTGTTGTAAGAATATCCATATATATAATAGAGATAACAGGGGACAAAGTTATGATAACTTCTTAGCAACAGCCAACCACCCTGAGGGAATGAGGTATTGGACCCACGGGCTTGGGACCATGTTTGCAGAAAACATCAAGCTCAGTTGGTGTAACATACTACACAAAAACATTGTACCACATCCTACTTAAGGGAATAGAGACTGAGGTCTTAAAAGCTTACAAGCGGCAATATACATTGTTACAATTGGTATCTACTCATCCAGAACAAAGAAAAATGAAGAAAACAAAAAAAAAAAAAAAAAAAAAACCCACATGGAAACAATTAGTACAAGGGACCAGTGGAACATGCAAATTTCAGCCTACATGACTGTGAGGCCAGAAGAAAAAAATGGTTCCCAGCTACCACTTTCAACTACTTGGAAAAGGATCAAAATAGAAGATACTGGTGAGAGTGGACGAAAAATGTGGAACAAAACTCAAAATCATAAAAAAGATTAGCTTATTGGTTTGCTAGATCCTGGTGAAACCCCCAAGACTATGGTCCCTATTCACTCTTTGGGCCTGGAATTGAACTAACTCCCGTGGCTTTCAGCCATACAATAGACAGGCATATAAGGTGAACATTTACATTAGGTGGGTATACTCCTTAGAACAATCAACCATGGAGATCAGAATGGCAGTATTTGCACAGGGAGATAGCTCAGAGTGCAGGAACTTATAGAAAAGAAGGACACTAGTTCAATGCATTTGAGATTCATTCATGTGATTTTGTGTATCAACAGTTCATTTTTTTATTATTGATTAGCATTTCAAAAGAAGAACAATGCATAGATGAATCACAATTTTCCCATTTAATGGTTAAAAAACATTTTATTTTTATACAGTTTCCTTTTTTTCTAGCAATTATTAAGAGAACAGCTATGAATATCCACATGCAGGTCATCATGCAAACATAGTTTTCCAACTCACCTCAGTAAATTACCTAGAAATACAGTAGTTCAGTCAAACGGAAAATGTATAATTAAATACACACTTATGAGAAAGTTCTGAACTGGCTTCTAGTGTGTTTGAAGTATTTTGCATTTCCTTAAGCAATGTTTGAGAGTTCTAGTTGCTTTGCATCCTCTCTAGCTCTCGGTATTGTTATTTGTTTTTATTTCAGCCATTCTGTTAGGTGTGTAGTAGTATCTTGTTGCCATTTTAACTTTCATTTTCCTATTGTCTAATGATTTTGAGCATCTTTTTTGTGATTATTTATGATACTTATATTCTCTATTAAATCATGTGTCTTTTTTCTTTTTAAATTGTTTGTTTTCTTATATTTGACTTTTGAATATTCTTTATATATTTGCACAATGTCTTATATCAGATTTGTATCTGTTAATATGTATCCCAGTCTATAACTTGTTTCTTTATTATCAGCCATATGTTTTACAAAACATTTTTTTTTATTTTAATGAATCCAATTTATCAATTTTTCCTTTATGAATTCTGCTTTTGATATTTTGTCTAAAAAACTTAACCCAAAATCTTTAAGATTTCCCCCTACAGATATTATTTTTAAATAATAAATTCAGGGCAAAAAATATTTCAGTCATCATCATTTATTCAATATAAATTCTTGTTATGCTCTTTAATATTGAGAAAATTGCATCACCTCAGAAATTCTGACAAAAAATAACACCATTAAGATGGACTGAATTCTATGGCACAAAGAATTATTCACTTATTTGGAAGCTATTTGGCAACTTTCATATGAATCTGTCACAAGGATTTGGTCAATACCACTTTTTGATTATATTGATAAAACTTACTTAGCTTATGACCTAACTTATGATATATCATTCCAAAATCCAAATAGGTCAGTTTTATCAATATAATCAAATAACTGGTCTAGTCATTGAAAAGGATAAGTCTGCTTATGCAATTGTTTGAGTTACTTGATAGTTTGAATGAACTGAATCTATGTCTATATGCTTTGTACATTCCATATTCTGATTACTAATGGATGTTTGCAGCTTTCTTTTCATTTTGAGTTATGCCACAACAGCAAATAAGATCCCACATTCTATACTCTACTCACATAATTAAGGTCAACTCTACTTTGTGGAGGCAGCTCTTCTTAATCATATTTTGAGTACCTTCCAACCTGAGAGGCACATCTTCTGGTACTATAACAGAAAATGTTCCAAGGCTATTGCTAATGCTTTCACTGGCTGTTTTTTTCATAAATAGATTGTCAGGTCCTTCTTCCTATGCTGTCTTAGTCTGGAAGCTCCACTGAAACCTGTTAGCCATGGGTGACCCTGCAGTTATTTGAAATCCTGGTGTCATAACTTGCAGTATCACAGCAATACACTTAAACCACCAAATTACAACAAAATGACAATTACAAAACTTCCATAAGTAATCAGAATGTTGAATGTATGAAGTATGAACCAAGAAAAATTGTTGTTGTTGTTGTTATTTGCCATCGAGTAGGCCCCGACTCATAGCGACCCCTCCTTGGGTTTCTGAGGCAGTATCACTATGGAAGTAAGATTGCCCAACCTTCCTTCC
>NW_006922478.1:96010-97181 GCF_000298275.1 Orycteropus afer afer | reverse complement strand
TCTTCTTGATGAAGAGAGGTGCAGCCATCCCTCACTCCCACACACCTTCTGGAATGGCAGGAATTCCATCCCTGTCTATGTGTTCTGACAAGCCTAGGTGCCTTGCCCCACCCTGTCTAGATTTCTTTCTTTCTTTTTTTTTTTTACAGAGTTTGTTTTTGTCTGTTTTAAAATTATTATTACTACTTTTTTTTCCTTTCTCTTTTCATCCCTTCTATTACTAGATTTTCTTCATCCTTTCCCAGGTTCTAGTTTTTCACTTTTTCTCTCTTTCTTTCTCCTAGTTCCCATTTTTTTTTCTTCTTGTAGTTCTCTCATTCCTTCTTTTTCTTTTTGCATTTTTCTCATTTTTCATCATTATTCTCCTACCCTGCCTCTTTTCTCTTATTCCTTCTTCCCCAGAAATTGCATTTTTTTTTTCATTTTCTATTCATATTTATTTGTGGCTTTTAAAAGTATTCCTTAAATATTTTCTCTAATATACTGCCTTTCCTCTTTTTTCTCTTTTTGATGATTATTCCTGTATGTTTATGTGATGTTTGTTTCTTGTCCTCTTGCTATTATTTTTTGATAGCTTTTCAATTGTTCTTTTTGTCTAACTGAGTGGGAGAAAGCAACTGTTCCTGTATGACCCAGCCACACCCACACCTACTGCAGCTCCATCAATTCTGAGTGAGAGCCACCAATTCTGCACCAACTGGCCAATGATACATGACCACCAATAAGAGCCTGATGTGCCCTTAACTGTTCTTCACGAACAGTTAAGAGAGACCTGTGCACCCAATCTCATTCTCAATCACACACACCCGGAGACAGGTGGTGAGTGCATAAGTGCTGCCAACTAGAAAATAGAGGGAAACAGTACCCTGCTGACTCAGATACACCCCCCAAAAAAATATAAACAAGGAAAACAAAAATATTGAGATTACTCCAACATACAATCACCAATTAAACAAAAATACAACAAAGTTACAATGTATCAGAGACAACAGGTCATCACAGCCCACACAAAGAAGCAAGATAAAGCAGGGGAAACAAGGGAGGAGGATACAGACCCAGAACACATCCCTGAGGAAGAAGCAGCAAGAGAACTCCCTATATAATTTCAAAAGAATTATATTTAGGTACTTTCAATGGATTGAAAGACAGATCAAAGGAAACACTGACAAAA
>NW_006922478.1:89341-91697 GCF_000298275.1 Orycteropus afer afer | reverse complement strand
TGTTGTTATGTGCCATCAAGTCGGACCCGACTCATAGCGACCCCTCCTTGGGTTTCCGAGGCAGTATCACTACGGTAGTAGATTGCCCCATCTTCTTTCCAAAGATAATTTATACACCAACCACTAATGCCAAAGAGGAAGAAACTGAAGATTTTTACCAACTTCCACAGTTTGGAATTAATCAAACATGCAATCAAGATGTATTGATAGTTACTTGTGATTGGAATGCACAATGTCTTATATCAGATTTGTATCTGTTAATATGTATTCCAGGCTATCACTTGTTTCTTTATTATCAACCATATATTATACAAAACATGTTTTTTTTTTATTTTTTTATTTTAATGAATCCACAAAGACACAAAGAAGAAAGATTGGTAGTAGGAAAATACAAACTCATATAAAGAACATTAACTAAGTTTGACTATATTATTATGACTGGACTTATGGTTAGCCTTAACAAGTAACATGTAAAACATAAAACAAGGAAAATGAATATTTAATTAAATTTCAAAGAATTCTACTATATGATTCTTTGGTAGTTAAGTTGTGTGTCAACTTGGCTGGACCTGTTTTTGAATGGCTGGGGAGCTGGATGTAGTTCATCCCAATTATAAGATTTGTAATTGACTTTATCATGGAATCTACTGGAGCATCTGAGTAGCTGCCTTAGAGATATGGTCTGCTTCCAATATATAAGGAAAAGCATTGAGAATGGTCTTTGAGTTTTTTGGCATGCTTGTAGCTAAGTTTTCATCTCAATGGCCTTCCATATTGACTGCTGATCTTGGGACTCTTAATGGCCTCGAATTAATGGCCAGCTATATTGCTTGATAATCTTGGGACTGTGCCATTTTCCTTGTTGAACTTGGGTTTATCAGCCTCAGCAGTGTCCTGAGCTGAGACACCTCCAACTTAAGTGGGCCGGGAGTAAGAGGCTGAGCCCAAGTTTGAGGAGCTTTCACCCAGCTCCTAGAACTGGCACTTTGAACTTGGACTTCTAGCCTCCTAAACTGTAAGAATAAATCCCTGTTGGTTCAAGACATCTATTTGTGGTATTTCTGTGACAGTGGCACTAGAGGACTAAAAGACATGCCCATTTAAATTTGCCAGACTATAGAAGAGAGTTTTGTTTTTATCATTATTTCACTGAGAAAACTTAAATGTTTAAGAATGTTCAGTCTCAAAACCATAAGCACTAGAAATTCTACTTTTAGCTAGAATTCTTAAATATCAGAGGAAAATGAGACTTGGAGGATGACCCTACACTTTTTACTTCTTTATTATATACAAACACTGGGGGCAATAGAGGGAAAATGACTTGCCTAAATTCATAGTTAGTGAGTGGCAATGCCAGGTATCAAACTTAAATCTCCCTCACTCCCAGCATAGGAACCTCCAGCTTTATCCTTGTGCTTTCCTTTTGCAATGAGTTTTCATATTGATTATGTTAAGATCAGTTTTATCCCAAACATTTTTTCACAATCACATTCTTGAACATATCAACTTAGAAACTTAGGTAAAATTGCCTTTCTGCTTCCCTGGGATATATTTCTACTTGACATTATGTAGCCACAATTTAAACTCAATCTATGGCAAAAATTTTAATTGGGGAAACCAACTCTCAGATTGTTTTTGAATTCTGCTACTTCAGACATGTTCTCTTAAATGAGACAGTAACCAAAGAAGTAGAAAATTATAATCATTAGAGTAAACTTACCCTTCTGAAACATAGAATAATTTATATTCAATGACTATAAATATATAGCTGTGTTTTCAAAACCATTTTCCACACAAAAGTAGTTCTATGGTAAATTAAACAGTATTCTTGTGATGAGAAATGCAGGTTTGTGGCCAAATAAATACCAGAAATGATGGGTTATGCAAAGTTATTAAGGTTTTTTAATCACAATGTTTCTAGAGAAATGTGCATTCCAAAGTAGCTATTGTCCAGATGACATAAGACCAATTATAATATGAGTTGTCGTTACTGTCATAAGTGTGATGGGAGATCATGGAGGGTTTTGGTCAGATAAATGAAATAACTTGCAAGAAGACCAATTAATAAAGTATCACAGTGGCCTCAACTGCAACCAACTCACTGCCATTGTTGTTATTGTTGTTATGTGCCATCGAGTAGGACCCGACTATAGAGACCACTCCTTGGGTTTCTGAGGCTGCATATCACTAAGGAAGTAGAGTTGATTCAAATTCATAGAGACCTACGTTGGATTTCCAAGGCTGTAAATCTTTACGATGAGCTCTGGTAGCATAGTGCCTAAGGCACTTGACTACTAACCAGAAGGCTGGCAGTTCAAACCCACCAGCCACTCCTCAGAAGGAAGGTTGGGCAATC
>NW_006922478.1:88416-89241 GCF_000298275.1 Orycteropus afer afer | reverse complement strand
AAGGATAGATCCCAAAAGAAAATCAACAAAACATATCATAATAAAACTCACCAAAACCAAAGACAAAGAAAGAATCCTGAAAGCAGCATGAGAAAAATGAAAAATTACCTACAAAGGGCAACCAATAAGACTGAGCTTGGATTTCTCAGCATAATCATGCATGCAAAAAGGCAATGGGATGGTATATATAAAACCCTGAAAGAGAAAAATTTCCAGCAAAGAATCACATACCCAACAAAATTGTCCTTCACATATGGTGAAATTAGGACATTTCCAGATAAGCAGAAATTAAGGAAATTTGTTAAAACCAGACCAAACTTGCAAGTGTTACTAAAGAGAGAGAGACTGGGATCTTAAAAACTTGAAGCAGCCATCTAGATGCAATGATGTATCTCTCTTTGTCCAGAGCAAAGAAGAATGAAAAAAACAAAGATTCAAGGAAACAGTTTGTCCTAGCAACTGGTACACCATGCAATCTGCAGCTTATAAGTCTGTGAGACCAGAACTAGATGGTGCCCAGCTACCACTGTCAACCCCTTGGAGGGGGATCTATGTAGGAGATCCTGGATAGAGAAGGAGAACAATGTGGGACAAAACTCAAAATCATTTGGAAAAAAGGGGGGGCACCAGGTTTGCTGGTCTGATAGAGCCTGGTGGAACCACTGAGACTATGGCCCCTAGCTGTCCTTCAGGTCTGGAATTGAACCCACACTTGTGGGTTCCAGCCAAATAAAAGACAGGCATAGGAGTTGAACATTTACTTGAGGTAGATACACTCCTTGGAGAGAACAATCATGGGAGAAAGAAGAGCTGTTTATGGACAGG
>NW_006922478.1:83818-88316 GCF_000298275.1 Orycteropus afer afer | reverse complement strand
GGCAATCTACTTCCATAGTGATACGGACTTGGAAACCCAAGGGAGAGTCACTATGAGTCAGGTCTGACTCGACTGCACATAACAACAACACAACAACACTACACCACCAGAGCTCCTACCGCAATAACCTGGGCAAGATATTATGTTGGTTTGAATCAGGGTACTGGCAATAGAAATGGTAAGCAGTAGTCAAATTATACTTATATTTTGAGAATAGAATGACATAATTCAGTAATAGATTACATACAGTGTATGAGAGACAGATAAATCACAAAGGCTTATTATGTTATGGACCTAAGCTTTGTGTAAATGATGATATCCCTATGATAATTATCTTAGGTAATTATCATAGATAGTATCCTATCATAGATAAGCTAGGGAAGACTAGAATGGGTATGGGAGTTTTATTGGGAGAGTGATTGGAAACAAGAATTTCTTTTTTGGATATATTAACTTTTAGAAAATTGACTCAATGGCAGTGAGTTTTATTAGGCACCCAGGTGGAAATGCCAAATAAGCAGTTAGAAATATGAGGTTGATGGTCAGAGGAAAGTTGGGGTAGAAGATATAACTTTTGGAGCCATCAATGTATAAGTGAAATTTAAAGACGTGGACCTGGATGGAATCACTGAAGGAGAGAATATATAAATAGAGAAGAGGTACAATGACTAATATTTTAAATACTTCAACAAAGGAGTCAGGTGATGGAAGATGAATCAACTAAGGCTACTAAACAAAGAGGGAGCAATGATTGAGGTAGGAGGAAATTAAGGAAAGTGTAGTGGCCCAGAATCTTAGTAAAAATATTTAAAAAATAAGTGAGTTTTCATTTGTTCTCAAATGGTGCTGAGACATCTGGAAAGATAAGGATTGAGACTTGATCATTTGCCAACATGGATATTGAAAAGTACAGTAGTTTTTGGTGGGAACAAAATAATGTTTGGAGTAGATTAAATCAAGATGAAGTGAATAAATGGGGATTAAACATAAATCATATTTTGCAGAGTTTTGCTGTAAAGAGGAATAGTGAAATCATTTTTGGGCAGGATAAGAGGTTAAGAGATGGCTGTATTTTCTATCATGGGAGAAATCACAACACGTTGTATCCTGATTGGAATGATCTTCTAGAAAGGAAAATGTCATGATGCAGAAGGGAAAGAAAATTACTAGAATGATATCCCTGAGCAGTACCCAGGGGGAGGGATTGGCTTTAGGCAGGAATGTAGAGGTAGTATCTCTACGGAAGTAGATTGCCTGATCTTCCTTGCCAGGAGTGGCTGGTGAGTTTGAACTGCCAGCCTTCTGGTTAGCAGTCAAATGCCTTAGGCATTATACCACCTGAGCTCCCATCCATACCAATAGGAAAGAAAATAGAGTAAATGTGTACGTATACATGTAAGTTAGTACATTCAGTGGTAAGAAGAGTAGGCCATGCTCTTTTGATGTGTTCTATCTTCTTTATCAAACAAGCAATCAAACAAACAAACAAAAAACAAGGTCCACTGAGAGTGGAAAGGAGGGCAAAGTATTAGAGTACTGAAAAGAGGAAAAAAAAATTTAAATCGTCATTTCAGGAATAGGAGAGTGAGTTGACTAGTGCCGGGATTGGCAAATGCCAGGATCGGCAAACCTGTGGGCCAAATCAAGCTTACTGAATGTATTTGTATAAAAGTTAATTGGACCACAACCACACTCATTTCTTTATGTATCTTCTATGGCTGTTTTCATTTTGCTAACAGTTAGAATAGACACCATATTACTCACGATCTTTAAAATATTTACTACCTAGACCTTTAGAGAAAATCTTTACCTACTCATTGATGAGGCTTGGTACTGGGATTGCTTTGCAGTACTGAGGACCCACTTGAGGTTTCTTGGCATAAATTTAAAGAGAAACATGGTTGGATATTTTCTTCTAGTTTTACTGAGTTACTCAGAAGCAAAAATTCAATAGTTGAATTTAACCTCAGCTATGTTTTGTCAGGCAATTGTGATGAGGGAAGAGAATATTGGAAGTTGTGGGTTTTGGTGATTATGATAATTTGTAGAATCTAACCAAGATAATGAAGGAAGTAAAGATAAAAGTGTGAAGTGTAATGGACAGTTAAAAGATAGTAGGATAGATAAGCTTAGAGACACTCTTTGTCTTAAAGCATTTTTGTAGAGAGGGCATAAGTGAGGGTAAGCTGGAAAGAATTTTTTAAATTGAACAAGGAATATGTAATATCAGAGCAATGGATAGCTACACAGAAGGTGAAGGAATCCATTATTTGTAGGCAAAATGATCGAACTTAGAGTTGAGGGTGTTGAAATGATAGCATCAAGCATAGAAAGTAGCCCATTTTGCAATTTCAAAAGGCAGGTGGTAGGCATTGTAAGAGGATATTTGAATGTGGACTATACATATCATACAAAGGAGATGACAAAGTATTTCAGCAGGTACTTGAAGGGACTTCTGGAGTTGAGTCACAAGTTCTGTCCTCAACTTTGTACTATTTAATATTCTTGTTAATGATTTGAAAACAAATATAAATGGGGGTAACATGAATCTTAATCATCCTGAGGGTGTTCTAGGGATCATTCCTATCAGTAAACTCAACCTGAAGAAAAAAAGTCACAATTACATGATATGGGTACATATGAGGAGAAACTATTCAAGCAGTTATTTTGACCAAATATTGGTAAATATATGTGATAAGCTTAGCTGATTAGTTTAAAAAAATGATAAAAGATTCCAGAAGACTTTGCATAGATGGAGTAATTGTGCCAACAAAACCCAAATGCCTTCCTTGTACAATCTTGTACAAAGATTAATTATTTCCATAAGTACCTATCTTTGCACTTTGCCTCCTTTGTTTCTCCCTAACCGAAAGCAAACATGCAATCTTGCCAGTTCATTCAGCACTTACATTTCATACCAACTTTGCCTGCAGTGTGATCTAAACCCAAACAGAAAATAGTTATCCTGTTTGGAACTACTAAATAAAACATTACTAGAAATACCTTTATAAATTACTAAGTTATGGATCTTGTTAAGAGATTATATTCCTTACTTAAGATTAGTAATGAAAAAGATAGGGTTTGTATTTTAACTGTCATCTAATAAATGTTTCTAAAAATAGAAGCAGATACCATAACATTTCATGAAGTTGGAATACTGTAACTGTTACATATATTCAGGTCATCTGTGTGTGAAAATTACAATGATTTAATTTAAATTAAGGTGCTTGACCTAAGAATGGTAATGAAAGCCTGAAAATCTATTTGAATACATTGGTCAATGTTTACTCAATTTATACAAAGTGAGGTAGTGGCACAGTGAATTACATGGTATAGCACTTTGAACCAGTCATTGTGACTACCAGGTGACTGCATGGACCTATACAAATGCGAAGTGCTTGTGGTCAACAAAGGGAATGTAAATAGGATACATGACACCCTTGTGGGGATGGAATCATGGAAATAAGGTGTATGTGGGGATTGATGAGTTTTGTCATTTTGCTAGGTTGAGAATGAGCCCTCCCAGAGGTGAGAAAAGGGAATTTTACTACAATCAAGATAGAGATGAGCCTAGAGTGGAATGTGTCATTGGACTCAAGATCCTGTGCTGAGACAACTGGCATGGAAACTGGCAGAGAGACAGCAGCAGCAAAAGCAACAGAACTGAGAGACTGGCAGGAGGCAGAACAGTGGGTGACCCACGAGAAACCTGAGTGGCTTTGGGAAAGAGGCTTTCTGGTGGAGCGGCATGCACCTAAGTGCAAGTATGTTGTTGTCGTTGTTATGTGCCGTCGAGTCAAACCCGACTCATAGCGACCCGGCAGAGCTAAAAGAACTTTGTAACACTTGCCAGAGTAGGGCGGATGCCAGAGTGAGAGGTCGAATTCTAAAGTAAGCTGTGCCAGCAGGCTTGACCAAGGGGAAGCTGTCTTGATGGAAGAATTATATCCTGAGCGCATTCCTGAACCTGAATTGCAACTTGTTACTTTCCTAGTAAACCCATAATCATGAGTACTGTTTGTGAGTTATGTGTGACAATTGTGAGGCATTATCAAACCCAGCAAAGAAGCAGAAAGTGCCTTTGAGGAGCTCTGGTGGCGTAGTGGATACGGCATTTTATTTCTAACCAGACGGTCAGCAGTTCAAACTCACCAGCTTCTCTGTGGAAGGAAGATGGGGCAATCTACTTCAAAAAATATTTACAGCCTCAGAAACCCAATGGGGATTGCTATAAATCAGAATAATCTTGCTGGCGGTGAGTTTGAGTTTTTTGGTTTTGGGAGGAACAATTGGTGTCAGAATTGGCAGAAACATTGGAAGATGGTGGCCTGGTTGACTTCTACCTTGTGGGAATCCTGGGCTGATGCTGCTCCTAGAATGGCTCCCATAAGCCCTTCTAGCATGTGGTTTGTTAACTTCTATTTTGTCCACTATGCTTAAGGAAAGGAGCTCTGGTAGCATAGTGCCTAAGGCATTTGACTGCTAACCAGAAGGCTGG
>NW_006922478.1:69858-83223 GCF_000298275.1 Orycteropus afer afer | reverse complement strand
CTATGCTACCAGAGCTCCTGGGAATCCTAGTGCTGAGGAATAATTCCCAGAATCAGATATTCTGAAACTGAATTTATAGACAGACTTCATCGATTGTATGAACTACCTGGATATTATCTTAAATTTTGTATCTGTGTGTATTCTAATTTTTCTGGAGAAAATTTCATGGCTTCTAAAAGAGTCATTAGGAGAGAAATGGCATCTACAGCCCTCTATAAAAAGCTCAAAGACAATTTCTGTAATGATAATAGAACTTTCCAACTTGAGGCTTGTTGGATTTTAAGTACTTAAACTCCCAGATCCCATGCCTCTTCATATGGCAGGAGAGGTTCAAAGTTTAGGAAAACAGATTTGATTATATACACTTGATGCATTCCTGAGGAGCTCCAGTGATGCAGTGGTTAAGCCATTTGGCTGTTACTCAAAAGGTTGGTGGCTTGAACCCACCAGCTGCTCTGCAGAATAAGATGGGGTTTTCTGCTTCTGTAAAGAGTTACAGCCTTGGAAAATGAATGGAGGTAGCAATGAGTTGGAACCTACTCAATGGCAGTGAGTGCATTCTTTGTATTTTTATGAAGGCTTCAAAATCTATTTCCAAATTTTAGATTTGTGTTTCTATGAATGGTTTCAGATGATCTGTGTAACATCCTTTGTAAGCGTCTCCATATTATATGATGCCATTTTGATAGAGAAAATGTAGAAAAACCTGTAACATAATGCTGTAGGATTTTAGTGTGATCCTAATTTTATTCCCTCTGCCAAACTCTCCTACTCTTGACCTCGGGAGATATAATTTGTTTGCTGCAATTATCCATTTGGGAACTATTATTGTTAAAACAGACAAGTTTAACCAATGTAGGAATGGGAATGGGAATGGCTCCTGTGAAGTCTTCTATGTAGAGGGAAGAGAGAACACAATGGGCAAGTGGGGAGAGAGCTGAATTTCTGGAAGATATAATACTATACCCAACTTTGTTGTTGTTATTTGGTGCTATGGAGTTAAGTTTGACTCAAAATGACCATGTGTGACAGAGCAGAACTATCCCATAGGATTTTCTTGGCTGTAATCATTACAGAAGAAGATTTCCAGATCTTTTTCCTGTAGATCTGTTGGGTGGGTTCAAATCATTGACCTTTCAGTTAATAGCTCAATTCTTTACCATGTGCTACCAGTTCTATTTATACCCAACTTTAAAGGAGATAATCTCAAGTTACCAAGATATGTTGGTAAGAAAACAAGAGGAAGGAGACATCTACTTCATCAACTAGACTAGTTTAATCTTTCTGGCAATCAAGAGGTGACAGACATCACAGCCACCTCACTCACACATCTCAGAAGTAATTATTTCCTGTTTTCCATCAAAAAGAGAGTTTTCAATCTCAGCTACTGTGAGTGCACTAGAAATTCTTTACAAACCCTAGATGGAACGTCTTTGGTAGCTGCCTGATCAATTCCAACCACAGACTGCATGTCCCTTATATTATTACTATGCTATGTTAGAATTTCAAGTCTTATTTCAAAAAAGACACTTTATATTGTTTTCATGAAGCTTGGTGAGCCATTTAGAAAGTAACAGTTGACTAGAATGACATATTTTTCTCTTTTAAATACTTGTAATTGTCTAGAGTTTCATATTGCAACTGTCAGTGAGTTATTCTGCAGATGCTTCCTCCCCCAAAAAATGAATATCACAGCTACTTATCTCTCAACTGATTTTTCAGTTATTATTACGGTTGAGTTCAAATAAATCCAAAATACCCATTTGGCTTAGATTCCTTATTTAAATGAGTTAATTCAGCAATCAAAAATAATATAAATCAAAATAGCAAGAAAATATAATATTTATTAATAGTGACACCTCCTAAAAAGTTTGTAAGATACAATTTCTAGTTATCAATCAGTTGTAAACAGTAAAATGTAAACCCAGCCTAAACTTGCCCCTTCATTTCTTTGTCACACATTCATCACTTCTATATATATTTTCGCAAGTTACTAATCATGTCATCTTATTGGACCCTCACAAGAAACCTGTGAAGGAGGCAGAGTAAGGATTTTATTCACCCAAAATCAGTTCTTGGCACAGTGCCTGAAACAAAAAGTGCTGAATAAGTGTTTAGTGAATGGATAACTAGGAAACAATCATACTGATACCAGAACTCAGAATTTGTGAGTCCTTGCATGATGACATATTATTTTTTTTTAAATGTGCTTTTATTTATTTTTAGCTTTTTATGTATAGTTTTCTTTTCTTTATAACTAGATTGTTAAATCAATTCTATGAAAATGAAGATGGTATTTGGTACCTTTTTATCCTTCCCACACAGATTCTATTATGCTTTGAATAGTTTGTGTACTCAAGCAACTTGATGATTTCATTTAGGACAGACAATGGAGGGAAACCACTTATATGTAGTTTTAAATATGAGTAGTTAAAACTTGTGAAAACAAAAGAAAATTTGCAACTGAAGTATATTTATGAATGGAGACTATATGGATTCTTGCATCTAAAGAGTCAAAGTTATGTCTTCTCTTTAAGAAGTTAGCCTCAAACACCTTTTACCTTTAAGCTGGTTTTGCATAACAAAGAAAGGCATTACAAAACAATGCCAGAAACAAAGCTTTTATTTTTATGGCATTACAGTCTTTGTTTTAACAATTCTATGTAGAAAAATGGGAGCTCTGGTAGCTTAGTGCCTAAGGCACTTGACTGCTAACCAGAAGGCTGGCGGTTCAAACCAACCAGCAACTCCTCAGAAGGAAGGTTGGGCAATCTATTTCCATAGTGATACTGCCTCAGAAACCCAGGAAACGGCTTCTTTGAGTTGGGTCCGACTCAAGGGCAACTAACAACAACAACATGTAGAAACAAACCATTACATCTAAGTTTCATCATTCTTTATCTAGGTCAGAGTTTTTCCATATTCAGATAAATATGAATAATGATTTGCGGGAGAGTGTTTAAAAGTAGAAGTTCTGGTGGTGCAGTGTTTAAGGCATTCAGCTGCTAACCAAAAGGTCCGAGGTTGGAACCCACCAGGGATAAAGATGAGGCAGTCTGTTTCTGTTAAGGTTTACAACCTTGGAAACCCTTGGAGGCAGTTCTACTCTATTCTATAGGATTGCTATATGTTGGAATTGACTCGATGACACCAGGTTTGGTTTGGTTTTTGATTTAAAATTAGAATTCCCTGGGTATCATGCTGACCCACTAGCATGGTTATTCCAAGAAGAGGGTTATAATACAATCCATTAAACACTGACATTAAGACTGTTTACTGTGAATACATATTAAGTTTCAGATAGTTGCAGAAGCAGCCTTTCTTGATGTGACTCATGATAAACCTGATGGATCCAAAATAAATAAAAAGATAGCATTTTCATAGTAAGTTTCCTTGTACATTCATCCATATGTAAAAAAGAAACTGCTGTTGTGGCAAAAAGGATAAGTTTTATTATATTCTGCTTTTCCGGCCATAAGAGGAAGAAGAAGGAAAAATCCTTCTTTTGTGTATAAAACCTTTTGCACTTTGACATGAGTCTTTCCAGCCAAACCCTCTTTTTCATCGAAACAAACTTAAACCATATTCCATTTCACAAAAGCAAAATCTGCTGAACATGTGGTTTTTAAAATAGAAGCATATGCATCAGCTATTCTACATGAAGATCCTTTCTGAAAAGGCCCCTGGGGAAAGTTCATTAACCAAAGCCAGGGAGTACAGGAAAAAGGTGAAACAGCCTGAGATTAAGAATTTCCTAAAGTGGATGGCCCAGGCAGAGGCGTAAGTGATATTTAATATGCACACTTAGAGGCTCCTGTTGAGTGCCCTGTTTAGTAACCCATATCAGGATGCTTGTTTAGTGGATAAAAGCGTAACTTTAGAAATTGGCAGGAACTCTTGTGCTTGGCCACCTGTATTCTCAGCCAGAGATGGTGGAAGGGGTTTTAAACAAGCATGCATTTCAAACTTTGTTCTATTTTGCTTTTTAAAATATCATTTCAGCTTCAAAAGAGCCATTTATTAAAACTGCCAATTCAAGGACGCATTGACATCACTCAATGACCATTATGATAAAGTTCATATTCAATCTTTCCATTGCAAAAACAACACTTTTTAAAAAGCTGTAAATACAAATTGAGAGAATAAAATAGACATTTTTTGCTGCAATAGCTGAGGTACATTGCCATGTGAATGGACACCTTTGTTGCAGATTTTTGGCCATCAGTACTAATACTACTTACGTTTAAAAGAAATACTGTGACCTCCAAAACCAGTCTGCAGAGTCAATCAACAGTGAATATTAGCACTTCAAGGAAACCATCCTTTTGAGTTTGAAAAAAGCAATTCAGTGTGAATTTTGACCAGACTATAATAATGTCTTCATAGATCTCATTATGTCTTATGCCCATTTAAGACCATCTGGGGCCCAAAATGATGAAAGAATCTTGTAAATTTATGACCCCCTAAATCTAGCAATAGCCCTTTATATATTAGGTTGGATTAGTAGATTTACTGCTAATCCAAACACTGTGGGGTAAATTGCCTGAAACATCTGCACTGTAGGTCTCTGAAAATTATAGTAGATTGAGCTTTTTAAGGCATGACAGCAGCCTTTATGCTCCAGGCACAGGCTGCACGTGTTTTGCCATCAAGTATAATTCTTCAGATTTGCATTCCCCCTATGTTTGCAATGGCAGCCATCATCCCCTGGCACCCTTACACTCCCTGTTAATGATCATTGTTAGCAATAAAGTTAAATTAGTCTTATATTCCTTTCTACACCAAGTAAATTTTGAGTTAATTTTGCACATAAAGATACTGGTGATATTAGAAAAAGTAACTTACACTCACTCTTAAGACTAGTCAAACGTGTAGAAAGTGGAAAGGTGTTTGAAAATAGATTTTCATTCAATTCCTACTAAATCACAGATACAACTGTAAATTCATATCCCAGTAGTTATTTCATGTTTTGGGGATACTGTTTGGATTTCCTGAGTTTTTACAAATTAGTAAATCTGTTATATCAAAGCATAAGTGGCATTAATTTTGTTTGTGATGTGACAAGGTACGTTTTATAATATAAATATGTGAAGACATCAGAAGGAAAATCATATCATCAAGCATTAGAAATTTACAAAAACTGATTCAGAATTTATTTATGCCATTTAAAACTGGATTACAGTAACTCAACTAAATGCTACTTGACCTACCACTCACCTGGCAATGGAATCTTGCATTAATATTAATAACTCTCAATTTTGAGCTCCTTACTATATGTTATGCTTTTGATATATATTATTGTTGATCTTCCTGAAGCTAAATGAGACAGATATTCTTATCTCCACATTACAGATAAGGAAAGACGTTTGGAGAAATTAAGTGACTTGTCCAGAGCTTACGAAAGAGCCAAAATTTAAGTCAATAGATATCTAAAATTCTTGATATTTTGACTATGACATGCTACTCTAGTAAAGGAATCATTAAGTGGTCCTATCCATAAGCTCAATGATCTCTGGTATCATTTCATATGTGTCATTTCCCAATTGGACATTGTATTGCACTAGGCAAATCTGCTGCAAAGGACCTCTTTAAAATGTTAAGAAGCAGGGATGTCACTTTGAAGACTAAGGTAAGTCTAACTCAAGCCATGGTGTTTTTAGTCACCTCTTATACATGTGATAGCTGGTCGATGAACAAGGAAGATCCAAGAAGAGTTGTTCCCTTTGTATTATGGTATTGATGAAGACCCTCACTGAGATGGATTGACACAGGGGCTGCAATAATTGGCTCAAGCATAGTAAGGATTGTAAGGATGGCACAGGACCAGGCAGTGTTCTGTTCTTTTTTCATATAGTTCCTTTGAGTTGGAGCCAACTTGCTGGCACCTAACAATAACAACAACAACAACAACAAAATTTTCTCTGCCTCAAAGATCACAATTCTTTTCAGTTGTAAGGTACCCTTGAGATTGTAGGCCTACATATCATCCAATTAAAAATTACCTCTGTTACATAACTGACAGATGGCATACCAGGCTTAGGTTGCCTAAATTGAGGTGATAGAGATAACACAAGATGGGCATAATCAAAGTTTTTCACACTTTTTCTTGAATTTACAATACTTAAAGACTTTTTGGTCCCTGGGTGATGCAGTTTGCATTGGATTAACTGAAAAATTGGTGTTTCAGACGCATCCAGCAACTCCACAGAAGAAATCATGGCAATCTGATTGTATAAAGATTACAGCCAAGAAAACCCTATGCAGAAATTGCATATGGTTTCTCAATGGTAATGGTAATGGGTTTGCTTTTTTAATTTGCTTAAAACACTTATACATGTATTTAAACTGTGATGAAAATAACCAAAACAAAACATTTACCAACACAAAAATTTCCATATTTACAACTGAATTACATCGATTAAATTTTTCATGTTGTGTCACTATTATTGCTATCCTGCACTAAGAAGTTCTGCTGTCATAGTGCCTAAGGCATTTGACTGCTAACCAAAAGGTTGGCGGTTCAAACCCACCAGACACTCTGCGGAAGGGAGACTGAGCAATCCACTTCTGTAAAGATTTACTGACTCAGAAACCCAAAGGGGGTTGCTATGAGTCAGAATCACCTCGATGGCAGTGAGGTTTTTTTTTTTTGGGGGGGTATTCACATAATCTAAATGTCCCAAACAAAAAGTCCCTTACTCCTTCCTCCTGCCCTTGATAAATATTAATAATCTTTGATTTTCTGTATATTTCCTTGTTTTATGTAAATGAGCTCATACAGCATTTCTCCTTTGTGACTTAGTTACTTTTCTCAGCATCATGTTTTCAAGGTTTATCTAAGTTCAGTGTGCCTTCTGCCCCTATATTTTGCCTCTTCTTTATGTCTGTTTGTGTGCATGCTTCAAAGAACACACTCAAATGAAAAAAAAAAGAGTTTAATTTGTATTGTCTTAGCTCACTATTCTAATAACACAACAGTACTTTATAAATATTGATTTATGTTTCAAATTATTCTCACATCTATTACATTATTCATTTGCAAAACTACCATACAATACTTTAAAGTTCCTTGCAAAGTTTAAGTTCTAATATGTAGTAGAGTAAACTGAGACATTGATAATTAAACAATACATCCAATTACACACAGATAATTCATAGCAAATTCATTTTGACAACTCAGATTATCATAAATGCCTTATGTCATTACATAATACAGTTCATAAATCACTTACATACAATCCATCTCAACAGACTGTCATGATTATTTTGTGAATTTAGTAATAGAAGTATAATATCCTTACATTATAGATAAAGAATCTAGGTTTAAATACTTGCTAAACTACACAAAGCTAGTAAGTGGTGGGACTATGTGTGGGATCCAGATTTCACTGATTTCTAGCATTTTCTTTTCCCTGTAAACTATGCTAACTCATATGGCAGTCTGAAGATATTCAGATGTTTAGAATTGAATTTCACACACTTCTGTTTAGTAGCTCAATTAGAGTAAAGAGTATTTCTGAATTTTGGCCAAATCCACCACCACAAGGTAGGTAACTTTGAATGAGTTTGACCAAGAGTTGTAATGAAGTAGTTATGTAACAGTTGCATTATTAAATGTTAATTTTGATAATAAATTTAGATAAATATACCCATTTCTGTTTTTTCCCTACTAATGTTTGTTATCCAAATGCATTGAGACAAGATCTTTTATTCTTCAAAGTTGCATCTACAGAACACCAAAACCAATATCCAATTCACTGGGGTGGGGATGAGAGTAAGATGTAGTGGGGAAGTAAAAAAATTATCTGATTAAATTGGCCAGTTCTTACAAAATTGAACAGTCATTTCAAAGAGCATATCTACTAGAGTGTGTGTGTTGAAAAACCCACAAATATACTGCTAACCAGAAGGTTGGCAGTTCAAAACTACCAGCCACTTGCAGAAGGAAGACAGGCCAATCTACTTCTGTAAAGATTTACTGCTTGGGAAACCTAATGGGGGTTGCTATGATGGCAGTGAGCTTGGTGTTATTTTGTTGTTGTTGTTAACTGTTTGTTATCCAAGTGAATTGAAACAAGATCTTATATTCTTAAAAATTGCATCTACACAACACCAAAACCAATATCCAATTCACTAGGGGTTAGGATGAGAGTAGGATATGGCGGGCAAGTTAAAAAATCATCTGATTAAATTGGTCAGTTCTTTACAAAATTGAATAGTCATTTCAAAAAGCATATCCAGTAGTGTGTGTGTTGAAAAAAGCACAAATAATCTCACTTTAATTATCTCTATTGGGCTTCAGAATGCTTTCTCTTGCATTCACTTTGCAAATAGTTACTACATGTTCATTGAGGGGGACAGTTGGGGCAGTAGTTATTAAGTTGAGAATTTTCCTTGAACACACTCACTGTTGCTTTTAAGAAATGAAGGTCTATAAGCAATATTGTGCCGATTGCAAAGTTGTACTAATTTACAAGGCTACTAAATATTTCAAATGTTTTAAGAAGTCCAAAAAAATCAACATAGTCTATAGTATACTATTATCATTATGTTCTCTAAAGGCACTACACTATCTGATGCTCTGAAAACTGACAGATTTTCTGTTCTCAAAATCCATGAGTCCCTAGCAAAGAGATTTCCACTGGAGTTTATTATTCAGAACTATATTTTGAAAATCTTGTCTTGTCTTTTTTGACCTGAAAATTGACAATACGCAAAGAGTGTGGGATTGAAAAGATAGAGTATAAATATTTCAAGATACCAAAAGAATGCAGTTGAAGTCTAATTTAAACATAAATGATTGACAGGGGGATATTCACTGCCGTAGAGTCAGATCCAACTCATAGCTACCCCTCCTTGGCTTTCTGAGGGAGTGTCACTATGGAAGTAGATTACCCAATCTTCCTTCTGAGGAGTGGATGGTGGGTTTGGACTGCCAGCCTTCTGGTTAGCAGTCAAATGCCTTAGGCATTATGCCACCAGAGCTCGGTGGGGGGAAGGGGATAGACATAGTAAAAGAGTAAATAGCATTGTTAAGAATTGGATAAACAAGCCATGAAAGATAGACATTGCATATAACTTTTAACTCTTACAGACATTAATGTGCATTGACTTGTTTAGTTTTGTTTGCTCAAAGCAAAGATGAGAAAATATGAGATGTATATCAATCCAGAAAAGAAATAAGTCTTTATCATCATAGTCCATCATCCAGTTTGACTATTCTACCTCACTCCCACAATCTCACTAAGTTGCCTAATTATTTCAAAACAAATTGATCATTTGTTTGAGGGGCTCTGTAGAAACAATTCCTTGACTCACTGTAGTTATAAGTTGGTATTTTTGATCATGAATGTCAAGTCAATACTTAGTATATCAATGTCTAATCTAGCAGGCAAAGAAGTGAGACAATATGAAACCTTTTAAATTTGCATTTTCTATTTTGTAATATTTCAGCTCATTAATGCATAAGATATCGACCCTTTGCAGTCCATTTCCATTTTGAAACTTCAAATTTTCCTATATTCATACTTCATATATCCCATGTTTCAATTATTAATGGGTGTTTGGACTTATTTCTTATCATTTTGAGTCATGTACATCAGCAAATGAAGGTCTCAAAAGCTTTACTCCATACCAGCAACATTAGGGTTGATTCTACTTTGAGGACACAGTACTTCCCCAGTTGTATTTGAGAGGCTTCTGACCTTAAGGCCCCATAATACAATACTAAATCAATGTGTTCCACTGCTATTCATAAAGAATGACATATTGAAGTGGAATGGTGTCACATTCATTGTCCAAAAAAATAAATAAATAAATAAAATAAGGATCTAATCTGAAATACAACTCTATCAGTGACAGGATAATATCCATATACTTAAAAGAAAGATCAATTAACATGACTATTATTCAAATTTATGTACTAACCATTAATGTCAAAGATGAAGAAATTGAAGATTTTACCAACTTCTGCAGTCTGAAAATAATCAAACACCCAACCAAGCTGCACTGGTAAATACTGGTGATTAACATGTGAAAGTTGGACATGAAGAAAGATCAACAGTTGGCAAATAATGCCTTGATTTATAGACATGACTTCAGAGATTTCATTGTAGGTCTTGCAAGACCAATGACTTATTCTATGCAAATATTTTTTTTTTTCAACAACATAAACAACAACTATACACTTGGAAAATACACAACTAAATTCACTATATCTGTGTAAGGAGATGATGGTGAAGGTCAATATCATCAGTCAGAACAAAGCCAGGGGCCAAATCTGGAATGATCATATGCAAGTGTAAGCTGAAATTGAAGAACATTTTAAAAGTCCATGAGAATTAGTGAATCATGTGAACCTCAGCCTACATGATGATGAGACCAGAAGAACTAGATGGTGCCGAGCTACAATTGTCAACCACTCAGAAAGGGGTCAGTGCAGGAGATCCTGCATAGAGTGGAAGAAAAATGGTGAACAAAACTCAAAATCATTAAAAAAAAAAAGCAGGCTTCTGGTCTGATAGAGCCTGGTCAAACCCCAAAACTACGGCTGTTAGTCACCCTTCAGGCCTGGAACTGAACTCAAACTATGGCTTCCAGCCAAATAATAGACAGGCACATAAGGTGAACATTTACACAAGGAGATACACTCCTTACAACAATCAATACTGAGAGATCAGAAGGGCAGTATTTGCACAGGGAGATAGCATAGGGGCAGGAATGCCTAGGAAAGAAGGACACATGGAAGAGATAACTAGAAAGAGGAAGTGGGAAGAGAATTATTACTTTATAGGGATTGTAGTCAATGTCATGAAACAAAATGTGCATGAAATGCTGTATGGAAAATGAATTTGCTCTGTAAATTTTTACCCACATCACAATGAATATTAAAATAAATAAATAGTCCATGAGAGGCAAAATATTGCTTTGAGTATATCCTACATAAAGTTAGAAACCATCTTAAGAATAGATTTTATGCATTGACTACTAATGACTGAAAAACAGACATGGTATGGGATGACATCAATGGCATCATTCATGCATGAAGAAACCTAAAAGTTATTAAAATGGCAGGGAAGAAAGAATAGACCAGAATGAATGTCAGAAGAGACTCTGAAACTAGCTTTGCAATCTAGAATAGCTGACATGAAAGGAAGAAATGATGAAGTAAAGAGCTTAACAGAAGATTTCAGTGTGGCTAGAGAAAACAAAGTAAAGTATCATGATGA
Source organism: Orycteropus afer afer (assembly GCF_000298275.1). NCBI lineage: Eukaryota > Metazoa > Chordata > Mammalia > Tubulidentata > Orycteropodidae > Orycteropus > Orycteropus afer. The sequence continues at coordinate 71,995 of NW_006922478.1, read as the reverse complement.
AATGTGGAAAGACCTAGAATTAGAAAACCAAAACAGAAGAACATACTTGGCATTTCTCAAGTTGAATGAACTGAAGTAAATATCCAAGCCTCAAGTTGCAATTTTGAAGGATTCTATGGACGAAATATTGAAAACACAGGAAGCATCAAAAGGTAAAAGGAATATACCGAGTGGCTGACCACAAAGGATTGATCAACATTCAATCATTTCAAGATGCAGCATATGATCAGGAACCAATGGTACTGAAGGAAGAAATCCAAGTTTCACTGATGGCATTGGCCAAAAAAAAAAAAAAAAAAAAAAACACTAGGCTTCAGGAATTGACATATTACCAACTGAAATGTTTCAACAAACAGATGTAGTGCTGAAGGGGCTCAGTCTTACATGGCAAGAAATTTTGATGAGAGCTACCTTGCCAACCGAAGGGAAAGCACCCATATTCGTGATCATTCCAAGAAAAGTGACAAAACAGAATGCAGAAAATATCATATGCAAGGAAATATTTGCTTGAGATCATTGAAAAATGCTTTGCAGGAGTACATCTACAAGGCTACGGGAAACTGCTAGAAATTCAAGCTGGAATCAGTAGAGGTCATGGAATGAGGGATAGCATTGCTGGTGTCAGATGGATCTTGACTGAAAACAGATAATATTGTTGCCTGGATTTTATTAACTATGCAAGCATATTTGACTCTGTGGATCATAACAAATTATGGATATCATTGCAAAGAATGGCATTTCCAGAACACTTAATTGTGCTCATGCAGAATCTGTGCATAGACCAAGAGGCAGTAGTTAGAATAGAATAAGGGGATACTGGTAGTTTAAAATTAGGAAAGGTGTGCATCAGGGTTGTATCTTTTCACCTCACTTATACAATCGTTATGCTGAGCAGACAATCTTAGACATTGGACTATGTGAAGAAGAATGTGGCATCAGGATTGGAGGAAGACTCATGAACAACCTATAATATGTAAATAACAAAACCTTCCTTGCTGAAAGTGAAGAGGACTTGAAGCACTTACTGATTAAGATCAAAGACTGCAGACTTCAATATGGATTACACCTCAACATAAAAGAAAAGGGAAATCCTCACAACTGGACCAATAAACAACATCATGATAAATGGAGAAAAGATTGAATTTGTCAAGGATTACATTTGACTTGGATCCACTATCAATGCCAATGAAAGTAGCAGTCAAGGAATCAAATGACTATTGCACCAGGCAAATCTATTGCAAAAGATCTCTTTAATGTGTTAAAAAGCAAAGATGCCACTTTGAAGAGTAAGGTATGTCTGACCCAACATATGGATTTTTCAATCACCTCATATTCATGGAAAAGCTGTATAATGAATAAGGAAGACTGAAGAAAAATCAATGCTTTTGAACTATGCAGTTGACAAAGAATAATAAATACACTATGGGCTGCCAGAAGAACAAATCTATCTTGGAAGATATACAGGTAGATTGATTCTCAGAAGTGAGGATGGTGGGCCTTTGTCTCTCATACTTTGGACATGTTATCAGGAGGGACCATTCCTGCAGAAACCTCATGCTTGGTAAAAGTACAGGATAAGCAAAATGGAGAGAGACCTTCAACATAATGGATTGACACAGTGGCTGTAACAATGAGCTCAAGTTTGGCAACAGTTGTGGAAATATCTTTCATCTTGTGGCAGGTTGAGTGTTACTGTGATACTACAAGCTATGCCACAGGTGTTTCAAATAACAGCAGCATACCCATGGTGGACAGGTTTTAGTGGAACTTCTAGACTTAGAGAAGATAGGAAGGAAGGACTGTCAGTCACTAACAAATATTAGACAATGAAAATGTATGGATCACAACAGAACATTTTCTGACACACTTGCTTTGGACATGTCACCAGCAGAATCAATACTAGTGGAGGATATCGTGTTTGGTGAAGTAGAAGCATAATTAGGGTGAAGGAAACCCTCTGTGAGATGTTGGCACAGTAGCCATAACAATGGGCTCGAACATGCTGACAATTGTGAGGATGATGCAGAATTGGGAAGTATTTCTTTCTTTTATATATAGGGTTGCCAGGAGTTAGAACTGGCTGAACAACAGACATCTATTTACCTGTAAGAGTGTTTTTGATTGCAAATTAAGGCTA
>NW_006922478.1:67220-68523 GCF_000298275.1 Orycteropus afer afer | reverse complement strand
CTCTTCTTCAATGCCACCATGTTGATCACTCACATTTAGTACACTGCCCTTCTCTTCACCCAAATCAATACTTATCTCTACCTATCTAACAGTGTCCCCTCCCTTCTTCCTCTTCTCCTACCCCTGGTAACCAACAAAGAAAATTTCCTTCTATATATAATCCTTTCCTTCACTTTTTAAACTAACGGACTAATACAATATTTGTCCTTTTCTGATTGACTTATTTCACTCAGCATAATGTCCTCCATGTTCATCCATGTTATTCAGTGTTTTGCAGATTCTACGTTATTCTTTAGGGTTGTATAGTATTCCATTGTGTGCATGTACCATAGTTTGGATATCCATTCTTCTGCTGATGGGCACCTAGGTTGTTTCCATCTTTTGGCTATTGTAAATAGTGTTGCGATGAACATGGGTGTGAATGTATCCGTTCTTGTCCTGGCTCTCACTTCTTTAGGATATCTACCTAGGAAAGGGATTGCTAGGTCAAATGATATTTCTATTTCCAGCTTTTTAAGGAATTGCCATACAGCTTTCCACAGTGGTTGTATCATTTTACATTCCCACCAGCAGTGTATGAGAGTCCCAATCTCTCCACATCCTCATCAGCATTTGTTATTTTCTGTCTTGTTGAACTTTTCTACTAGTGCTGGGGCAAAGGTGGTATCTCGTTTTGATTTGCATCTCTCTAATGGCTAATGATTGTCAGCATTTCTTCTTATGTTTGTTGGCTGCCTGAATATGCTCTTTGGTGAAGTGTCTGTTCATGTCTTCTGCCCATTTTTTAATTGGATTATTAGTCTTTTTACTGTTGAGGTGTTGGAGTTTTCTATGAATTCAAGAGATCAGTCCCTTGTTAGATATATCATTGCCAATTTTTTTTTTCTCCCAAAATGTAGGTTCTTTTTTATTTGTTAGGAAAAGTCTTTGGAAGCACATAAAAATTTAACATTTAGAGGGTCCCATTCATCTAGTTTTTCTTCTGCTGTTTGTGGACTTTGGGTTATGCTTGATAGTCTATTTATGCCATATATTGTTGCTGTTGTTATGTGCTGTTGAGTCAGACCCAACTCATAGATACCCCTCCTTCGGTTTCTGAGGCAGTATCACTATGGAAGTAGATTGCCCTATCTTCCTTCTGAGGAGTGGCTGATGGGTTTGAACCACCAGCCTTCTGGTTAGCAGCCAAGCGCCTTAACCACTATGCTACCAGAGCTCCCATGCCATATATTAGGGGCCCTAAATTTTCCCCTATTTTTTCCTTGAGGAACTTTGTAGTTTTAGGTTTCACATTTAAATCTTT
>NW_006922478.1:64091-66420 GCF_000298275.1 Orycteropus afer afer | reverse complement strand
AAGATGGGGCAATCTACTTCCGTAGTGATACTGCCTCAGAAATCCAAGGAGGGGTCGCTATGAGTCAGGTCTGACTTGACGGCACATAGCAACAACAACAACTGTAAATGGTGCTGATTTCCTAATATCTTTTTCATCAATCTCTTTGCTGGTGTAGAGGAATTCAACTGATTTTTGGATGTTGATCTTGTATCTTGCCATGATGCTAACTCTCTCAATTAGTTCCAGTAGATTTTTTACTGAGTCTTTTGGGTTTTCTAGGTATGGGATCATATTATCAGGAAATAGGGATAGTTTGACTTCTACCTTGTTAATTTGGATGCCTTTGATTTCCTTTTCTTGCTGTATTGCCTGGGTTGGAACTTCCAATACAATGTTGAACAGAAGTGATAGAGGGCATCCAAGTTTGGTTCCTGTTCACAAAGGGAATTGTTTCAGTCACTCTCCATTGAGAATAATGTTGGCTGTTTGCATATATGCTCTTTGTTATGTTGAGGAATGTTCCTTCTGTTACTATTTTGCTGAGAGTTTTGATCAGGTATGGGTGTTGGATTTTATCAAATGCCTTTTTGCATCGATTGAAATGATCATGTGATTCTTTTCCTTTGCTTTATTTATGTGGTGGATGATGTTGATTTTTTTAAAAAAATCTTGAACCATCCTTGCATACCTGATATGAATCACACTTGGTCATAATGAATTATTATTTTTTATATGCTGTTGGAGTCTCTTGGTTAGAATTTTGTTGAAGGTTTTTGCATCTATATTCATGAGGGATATTGGTCTGTAGTTTTCTTTTGGGATGTTGTTGCCTGATTTTGGGATCATGGTTATACTTGCTTCATAAAATGGATTCAAGAAGATTCCATCCTTTTCTATGTTTTGGAATAGTTTGAGTAGGATCAGTATTATTTCTTCCCTGAATTTTTGCTAGAATTCTCTGGTGAAACTATCTAGGCCAGGACTTTTTTGTTGGTAATTTTTTTATGACCTGTTCAATTTTTTATTTGTTATGGATCTGTTCAACTTTTCCACATCAGTCTGTGTTAGCTTAGGTAAGTAGTGTGTTTCTAGAAATCTGTCCATTTCTTCCAGACCTTCAAATTTGTTGGAGTACAGTTCTTCATGTTGTTGTTATGTGCCATGGAGTCAAACCTGACCCATAGCGCCCCCTCCTTGGGTTTCTGAGGTGGTATTAATATGGAAGTAGATTGCACAACCTTCCTTCTGAGGAGCGGCTGGTGGGTTTGAACCGCTGGCCGTCTGGTTAGCACTCAAGTGCCTTCGGCACTATGCTACCAGAGCTTCTTCATAGTATCCAGATATTGTCCTTTTTATCTCAGTTGGTTCTGTTGTGATGTGACTCATTTTGTTTCTTGTTCATGTTATTTGTATTTTGTCCCTCTTTTCCTTTGTTATATTTGTCAGTGTATTGTCAACTCTATTAATCTTTTCAAAAAACTTCTGGTCTTGATTTTTTTCTGCTCTCTTTCTATTTTCTATATCATTGATTTCTGCTCAAATCTTTATTATTTATTTTCTTTTAATGACTGTAGGCCTTTCTTGCTGTTTTTTCCTAATAGTTGGAGATGTTGGTTAAGGGTTTGATTTTGGCTGGCTTTTCTTTTTGATGTGTGCATTTATTGCTATATATTGTCTTTTTATCACTGCTTTTGCTGTGTCCCAAAGATTTTGGTATGTTGTGCTTTCATTCTCGTTTGATTCAAGGAATTTTTGAGTTTCATTTTTTTACTTCTATTACCCAGTCATTCTTAAGGAGGGTGTTGTTTAGTTTCCATGTGTCTGTTCTTTTTCCATTGATCTTCCTATTGTTAATTTCTAATTTGATAGCATTGTGATCTGAGAAGATGCTTTGCAGTATTTCATGTTTTTAAATTTATTAAGGCTTGATTTATGGCCTAACATGTGGTCTGTCACAGAGAGTGTTCCATGTGCACTGGAAAATAATGTATATTGTGCTATTGTTGGATGTAGTGCTCTGTAGATGTGTATAAGTTTAAATTGGTGGATTATATTATTTAGTTCTGTGTCTTTGTTGAGTTCCTTTCCTGTTGTTCTATCTTTCAAAGAAAGTGATATATTTAAATCTCCCACTATGACTATGAAGTCATCTATTTGTCTTTTCAATTCTGTGAAAGTCTGATTCATGTACTGTGGGCTCTTTCATTGGGTCCATAGATATTTGTTATGGTTATATCTTCTTGTTCAATTGATCCATTAATCATTATAAAATGTCCTTCCTTGTCTGTTATGGTGGTTTCTGTCTTAAAGTCAAATTGATCAGAAATTAATATTGCCATCCCTGCTC
>NW_006922478.1:60257-60692 GCF_000298275.1 Orycteropus afer afer | reverse complement strand
GCAGGAGGTGTGGGTGTAGTTGTGCCTTATGGGGACTGTTGTTGTCTCCCACTCAGTTAAACACAAATTACAATTGAATAACCATCAAAAAACTAAAAGCCCATGGAGGAAAAACATACCATGTAATCACACAAGAACAGTAACCAAAAAAAAAGTAAAAAGGGAAAATTCAACCAGGCAGAGGGAAAAGAAATAAAATGCTGAAATGTAGGACCTGGGAAGGGGAAGATTAAGAATGATAATAAAAATGACAAAAGTATTAATAATACTAGTTGCTTTAAAACAGACAAATACAAGCAAACTAATCACCAGAAAAAAGAAAGCAAAAAAGAAAAAGAAAAAAAATATTGGTGAAGGACAGGGTAGGGCACCCAGGCTCTGTCTGAGCACACAGACTGTGATGGAGTTCCTGTGGGCCCAGAAGGTAGGTGGGAG
>NW_006922478.1:44158-58893 GCF_000298275.1 Orycteropus afer afer | reverse complement strand
CTCAGTGGTTTTATTTTTCTCTTCCTGTTCTGGAATTCCAATTACACGTAGATTATTCCTTTTGATGGTATCCCACATGAACCTTAGGCTTTCTTAATTTTGTTTCAATCTTTTTTCTGATTGATCCCTTTACAAAAAATTATTCCAGCATTTGTCTTCAATCTCATTAATTCTGTCTTCCATTGACTCAATTCTACTCCTTTGTCCTTTCAATATGTTATCTATTTCTCAAAATTTAGTATTAATGTTTTGGATTTGTATCTGTAGATTTTGTACCATTTCTAATTTTTCATTTTGTTTTGTATTTTCTTCCAAAATTTTTCTAGAGTTTTTTGTGTGTTTTCCTTAATTTTGTCAGTGTTTTCCTTGATTTGTTTCTCAGTCTTTTGAAGATAACTAAGTATAATTTTTTTGAATTCCTTATCAGGGAGTTGGAATGCTGCTTCTTCCTTAGGGATGTTTCATGGGTCTGTATCCTGCTCCCTTGTTTCTACCACTTTATCTTTCTTTTTTTGTCTGGACTCTGATGAACTGTTGTCTCTGAGACATTATGATGTTGTTGTAATTAGATCTCTGTTAACTGTTTGGGAACAGCAGTTAAGAGTGAGTCAGGCTCTCATTGGTGGTCATTTATTATTGGTCAGTTGGTAGAGAAAATGTGGTGGCTCTCATTCAGTGAGTGGAGCTGCAGGAGGCATGGGTGTGGTTGCATTGTATGGGCAGGGTTGCTGTCTGCTACTAAGTTAGACAATAACAATGATCAAAAAACCATCAAAAAAGTAAAATCAAGTGGACAAAAATCACACTGCATAAACAAACAAACAGAAACAATCACCATAAAAAGAAAAAAAAAAAACTTTGATATCTTGGGAGGGGGCAGTAAGCGAAAAGAGGTAGGGTAGGAGATTAATGAAGAAAAAAATGGGAAAAATGCAGAAAGAAAAACAAGGAATGGAGAAACCAAAAGAAAGACTAAAAATGGGATTCAGGAGCAGGGAAGAGAGAAAAAGTTGAAAACTAGAACTTAGGAAGGTAGGAAAGGAAGAATAAAGAATAACAATAAAAAATGATGAATGATAATAATTTTAAAATGGACAAAAAAACAAACTAAAAAAATTGAAAAAAGACTTGGCTAGGAAGGGCACCTAGGCTCCATCAGAGCACACAGACTGGTATGGAAATCCTGCCAACCCAGAAGTTGGGTGGGAGTGAGGGATGGCCACACATCCATTCACCAAGAGGATGTGGGATATGAGTAACAAGGAGAATATCACACTTATCCAGTTTTTTGTGTCCAGAATATCCTTGTGGTCCCTGGCAAGTGGAACATATTCTTACATCTCTGGAATCTGAGAGAACACTGCAACTTTAAATATCCAAAATTCTTAAACCACTTGTAAATATTCAAAATGGCTGCACCCTCCGGACAGGCCAAATTCCACAGATTACCCTGTCTCCTTCTTCGCTGCTTCGCCTTTTATACACCAGCCACCAGAGAAGTCTTCCTTGAAGCCCCTAGATAGCAGGGATAATTTTTAGGTTAATACTCTTGTCCTAAGACCATTTGGCAACATCCAAGCTGTCCATGCCAGCAGGATTGCTGACAGACCACAACTCCATATGTCTCCTTTTTTGTTATTTTCATGCAGGTTCTTCTACTAGTTGGAGTTTAGTCCACTTTCATATCCTTCCTTTCAAAGCTCAGAGCTCCAGTATTATCTTCCAAATCTGTGTTAATTGGTTCCCCTTTTCATTGTTGAAAAGGGTCTATGTAGTTTGTCTGCCTATTCTACTATCTTCTTTCTGTAAACAAAATAATTATTTTTGTTGTTATCTCTTTTCTCATATCCTCAATTCTGTATTAGATGGTAGCAATTAAATTGGCTTGGGAGTCAAGATATCTGAATTCTAGCCTATAATAGATAAAAAAAAATAATTAGGTGACTTTGTGAAAGTCATTTAATCTCTTGGACATCAATGACCTTGTTGTGTCTCTATCTTTTCCAATTTTAAAAACCTTTGTGTGCTGTCCAAGCATTTCTAAGCAGTCACTTGTCCTATGATTACTTATGATGTAGCAAATATATTTTTAAGATTTGATTCATTTTTTTTTCTACATGCTTTCCCTGTACACTAAGCAAAGTATTCAGATGAGCTGTGATATTTTCAAAATTATGGATGTTCATACTTAATTCTATATGTTCATTCATATAAAGTGTATGCCCTTTAACTGTTAATAGTTTAAAGGAATTCTTATTCTTCAAAGTGAGTAAACCAGCAATCGTTTTGGCAATGTTCTCTGTAATATATAAACTATCTTGCATTCCAACTTTCCAAGATGTCTTTATCAACAGTGCTTACAACAGTGGGTTGGCAAGGAAAATGCCCTTTGCTCCATCTGTTCAATGGCTGTATGCTCAGAGTGTTTAACTGATGACTTGTAGTTAATCCCACCTCCTTGTATATTCAAACATATGCTAATTGGTTTCACAATAACATTATTTATTTTATACCTTCAAACTGAAGATTTCAGCAGACTACGGTGTCACCCTGTCTGCCAAAGCCAGCAACAACAGGATGCTATGATATTGCATAACATGTCATGTCACTTTGTGGAGCTGCACACCACTAAGCAACATTGACGGAAAGGGGCAAAATGACACTTCTGTCAATATTACATTGTGATTGAGTCACATAATTAATGCTAAATACAGTATAAATTTGCTTATGTCTATGTTCTTCACTAAATGATTTTAAAGTAGGATGGCAACATTTTAAGCATATAATAACAAAACATTTCATGCTGGCATTTCTTTTCATAGAAAACGTGTTAATATTGCTTACCTTAGTATAATTTGCATTTCACAGGTGAGGCAGTGATATTTTTGCTATGTTATCAATAACATTCTTTTTGGCAACTCATACTGTGATATCACTAGTGTAGAAGCAAGGCCATTGTGGCTATTTGTTATATCACTATAGCATTAACATATTTTTGTGTGTTGAGTGAGAAATTTATTTCTATATTCTCAGAAACTAGTACACATTAGTTACTTAATAAGTGTCTATTGAATGAATGAATGAGTGATCAAGTTGTATTTTAAAATGTATAATGTTGTTGTTAGGTGCTATTGAGTTGGCTCCAACTCATAGATATACTATGTACAGCATAACAAAATACTGCCTGATCATGCACCATCCTCATAATTCTTGCTATATTTGATCCCACTGTTTCAGCCACTGTGTCAATCCTTCATTTTGAGGGTCTCCCCCTTTTTTGCTGACCCTCTTCTTTACCAATCTTGATATCCTTCTCCAGGGAATGATCTCTTCTTACAATATGACCAAAGTAGGTGAGATGAAGTGTGCCCATTCTCATCTCTAAGGAACATTCTGGCTGCAATTCTTCCAGGAACGACTAGCTATTTCTTCTGATGGTCAGTGGTATTTTCAGTATTTTTCTTTGCCAACATCACAATTCAAAAGCATCAACTCTTCTCCAGTCTTTCTTATTCATTGTCCAGCTTTTACATACATATAAGGTGAATGAACATACCATGGTTTGGGTTAGGCACACTTTAGTCTTCAACCTTTGAAGAGAACTTTTGCAGCAGATTTGTCCAGTGCAATATGACTTATGATTTCTTGACTACTGCTTCAATGGGTGTTGATGGTGGATCTAAGTAAAATAAAATCCTGACAACTTCAAACTTTCCTCCATTTATCGTGATGCTGCCTATAGATTCAGTTGTAGGGATTTTTGTTTTCTTTATATTGAAGTGTATACTGCAGACTATAATCTTTGATCTTCATCAGTAAGTGCTTCAAGTTATCTTCACTTCAGGAAGCAAGGTTGTGTCATCTACATATTTCAGGTTGTCAACGAGTCTTTCATTAATCCTGATGCCAGGTGCTTCTTCATATAGTCCAGCTTCTTGGATTATTTCTCACCATACAAATTGAACAAGTATGGTGAAAGGATACAACCCTGGTGTACAGCCTTCTTGATTTTGAACCATGAAATATCCCCTTGAAATGACAGCCTCCTGGTTTATGTACAGGTTCCTCATAAGCAAAATTAAGTGTTCTGGATTTCCCATTCTTCAAAATATTATCCATTATTTATTATGATTCACACAGTCGAATGCTTTTGCATAGTCAATAAAACAAAAATAACATCTTTCTGGTATCCTTTGCTTTCAGTCAAGATCCATCTGATATCAGTAATGATATCCCTCATTCCATGTCTTCTTCTAAATCCAGCTTGCATTTTTGGAAGTTTCTTGTTCATATACTGCTGCAAATGTTTTTTAATTATCTTGAGCAAAATTTTACCTGTGTATCAATATCAATGATATTGTTCAATAATTTCCACATTCTGGTGTATCACTTTTCTTTGGAAGGGGTGCAAATATGGATCTGTTCCAGTCAGTTGGCCAGGTAACTCTCTTCCAAATTACAAGGCAGAGATGAGTAAGTGCCTCTGCATGGCATCTGTTTGTTGAAACATTTCATTGGGTATTCTGTTAATTCCTAGAGCCTTCTTTTTTCACCAATTCCTTCAGTCCAGCTTGGACTTCTTCCTTCAGTACCATTGGTTCTTCATCATATTATACCTCATGAAATAGTTGAACATAGACCAATTTTTTGATGCAGTGACTCTGTATTGCTTCTATCTTCTTTTGATGTTTTGTGCATCATTCAGTATTTTGTCCATAGAATCTTTCAGTATTGCAACTCGAGGCCTGAATTTTTTCTTCAATTCTTTCAAGGTTAGAAATGCCGATCATTTTCTTCCCTTTTGATTTTCTAATTCCAGGTATCTGAAAGTTTCATCATAATAATTGATTTTGTCTTCTCTAGCTGCTCTTTGAAATCTTCTGTTCAGCTCTTTTATCTTGTCATTTCTTCCTTGCTTTAGCTACTCTCAATTCAAGAGCAAGTTTCAGAGTCTATTGTGACATCTATTTAGGTCTTTTCTTCCTTTACTGTCTTTTAAATGACCTTTTGCTTTCTTCATGTATGATATTCTTGATCTCATCCCACAGTTAGTCTTTTTTTTTTGGTTATTGGTGTTCAATTCCTCAAATCTATTCTTCAGATGGTCTCTAATTTCAGGTGAGATATAATCAAGACCTTATGGACTTGTTTTAATTGTCTTCAGCTTCAACATGAACTTGCATATGTGCAATTGATTGTATATTCCATAGTCAGCTCCTGGCCTTGTCTTGACTGAAGATATTGAGCTTCTCCATTACTTTTTTCTCCAGATGTAGTCAATCTGATTTCTGTGTGTTCTATCTGGTGAGGTCCACATGTATAGCAATGGTTTTTAATATTGAAAAAAGGTATTTTCAATGAATATGTCCTTGGTCTTGCATAATACTATCATGTGACCCCTGGTGTCATTTCTATCATCAGGGCCTTATTTTTAAACTACTGGTTATTCTTATATGTTTCTAACTTTTGCATTCCAATCACTAGTTATAATCAGTATATATTGATTGCATGTTTGATCAATTTCAGACTGCAGAAGTTGGTAAAAATCTTCAATTTCCTTATCTTTGGCTTTAGTAGTTGGTGCATAAATTTAGTGGTTGGTCCATAAATTTGGTCTTTCTTGTAGACATATGGATATTATCCTGTCACTGACAGCATTGCACTTCAGAATAGATCTTGAAACATTCCTTGTGATGTTGAATGCCATGCCATTCCTCTTTAATTTGTCATTCCCAGTATAGTAGAGCATATGATTTTCTGATGCAAAATGGCAAATTCTGGTCCATTTCAGCTCACTAATGCTTAGGATATTGATCTTTATGTAATGCATTTCATTTTTGACAATTTCCAATTTTCCTACATCCATGCTTCATACATTCTGATTATTAATGGTTGTATACAGCTGTTTCTTCCCATTTTGAGTTGTGGGCCATCAGGAAATGGAGGTACCAAAAGCATTATTCCATCCATGTCATTAAGGTCGACTCTAATTTGAGGAGGCAGCTCTCCTCCAGTCATATTTTGAGTCCCTGCCAAACTGATTGGCTCATCTTCCTGCACTTTATTAGACAATATTCCAGGGCTATTCATAAAGTTTTGCAGTATTATATCCATCAATGTTTCATTGCTGTTTATCAGGTTTTCACTGGCCAGTTCTTTGAGAAGTGGATTGCCCCTTCCTTTTTTCCAATCTTTCTTAGTCTGGAAGCTCTGCTGAAATATGTCCACCATGAGTGACCCTGTTGGTATTTTTTAATACTGGTGACATAGGCTTGAATCTCACAAGCTGCTATAGTATGACAAACTAACAGAGGAATGGGGAAGTGTATACTATGTCTAGTTTATTTGTATAGATGCTATCTATTAGTCACATTAAGGAGCTCTGGTGGCATGGTGCCTAAGGCATTTGACTGCTAACCAGAAAGTTAGTGGTCCAAACCCACCAGTTGCTCTTAGGAAGGAAGAAGGGGCAAGCTACTTCCACAAAGATTCACTGCCTCAGAAATCCAAAGGTGATTGATCACTATGAGTTGGAATTGACTCAATGACAATGACTTTGGTTTTGGCTTATTATTCACATATTAGAATTGTGCTCTTTTTCTCTCACTCTATATCCTTCTTCCATTCATTCCTCTTCTCCCCCTCAGTCCTTGCCTCTATTACTTATGATATTCAACTGAAAAAATTATGTTAAGAGTGGGATTTCATTGAAAAAAATCCAAACATTCAAATAGAAAATCCTCAAATATATACATATTACTGGACAATTGTTATTCTCCTTAGACAAAACTTTCATGAAATTTTTATCAAATGGATTGCAAATACAGGTGTCATTTCAATAAAATTTAAAAGTATATAGATAGGGGTAGATTTAGAGCATGAAAGATGATAATGAAAATCATCAGAGGTATTACTTGAAAATAATAACATAAATTGACAGATGAAATACAGTTACTTTCAATAATAACTGGCACATTTTTTTAATGCATATAGTGATTATGGCATGATTTTGTTGTGAGTTATGGGTTCTGTTGGTTTCAATCCCTCCTTACAAAACTGGATGGCAGTTGATATTATGATGGCAAAGATATTAGGTCTGAGAGGAAATGTAGGCTGTAAAGAAATACCTGTGCAAAGAAAATTCATAAAAATGGAGCCTGAAAATGTTTCTATGACAACAATAATGGAAATGATCGTGACACTAATTATTCATGTATTATATTATCGCGATGATTATTATGTCTCTCCTTCAGCATCTAAGACAGTACTTGGCACATGTTCAGTACTTCATAACTATTTGTTAAAGAATGAATGCTGTGATTGTGGTTACTGCTATGTAATAAAAATTTGACTGATCAAAGGTGAGCCAATATAATTTCTTTGAATGTCATTAAAGGTAATGTGGATTAATTGCTGGTTCAAGTGACTGCTTAGTCATCAGGAAGTAAGATTAGAAGAAGGAAAACAGTAATTTAGACTGCAAAACAAATGATTTGGTGACTCTGCTTAAGGCATTAGACTGCTAACCAGAAGGCTGGTGGTTCAAATCCACCAGCCACTCCTCGGAAGGATGGTTGGGTGATCTACTTCCGTAGTGATACCACCTCAGAAACCCAAAGAGGGGTCGCTATGGCAGTGTGTTTGGTCTTTGGTTTTGGTAAGCTTGTTAAATATTCCATACATGGAATTTAACAAATGGAGGACAAATGTCAAATGAGCTCTGATTTTAACTTCAATTCCAGAGGAAGCTCCATTAAGGAGAATAGTGTGTCTTAAAGAATTTCCCTTGTGTAAACAAAAGTATATACATTAAATATGTTTGTATGGAAACAGTAAAAATTCTGGAAATTATAATCACTTTCTCTAGAGTATGGAACTGTGTTGGAGGTGAATTTTATTTTTAATTTTGTGTCACTATAAACTGTGATTTTTTAAAATCATGGACACTAATTATAGTTTTGAGAAACTCTTTCAGCCTTCTGTAGTCTGTTGCTTATGTGTCCAACACTCCATAGACCTTATAAAGGCTACATCTTCAAATGAAACTGCTGGAGATTTTTCTTCCTTGCAAAAACACTAAGTCACACCTCCAAATTATAGTTTACTCTGCTTCTTTAAAAAAAAATTAATGGGCTTTGGTGCAAATTTACATAGCAAACTTGTTTTACAGTCAACAGTTCATGCACATCTGATTTCATGGCCCCAATTGCCATCACCAGTGGTAAAAAAAAAAAAACACTCTCCACCCCTCTCCTACTTGTGATCACCCCCTTTCTGTGCCCTTCTTATCTAAGCATTCCTGTCTGTCCAACTTTCCTCCTTTATGTGAGTGCTACCCCTCTGATGTCTCACAGCTGCTTGATCCAAGGGATGCATATCCCTGGCATAAGCAGGTGCATAGACCTGGGGTAGATGTTCTATATGTAGGTCTTTCTACTGCTAAGCTGAGAGCCAATCCATATAAGTGAGTCCATAGTCTCTGGGGTTCCACAAGACTCCTTCTGACCAGTAATTCTGGTCATTTTTGTGTTTTTGCATTTTCTTCCACATTTTTCTTCCCACTCTATCCAGATTTGATCTCTTTCCAAGTGGTTGGCATTGGTAGTTAGGCACCATGCATATCTTCTGATTTCAGGTCGTGGAGGCTGGGGTACTCGCGGTTCATCTTCTCTTTGGACTAAGATTTTCAGATTACTTTGGGTTTCTTCACTCTTCCTTGCTACAGACAAGAGGAGACCAATAGTTGCATCTTAGATGGCCACTTGAAAGAGTTTAAGACCCCATTTGCTACTCACCAAAGTAGGTTGTAGAACAAAACTTTTATATACTATGTTGTGCCAATTGAGCATGATGTAACCCAAGAATATGGTCCCAAGCCCCCATGCCTGGTGATTCTCTCTCATTAGATGTTTGGTTGTCTCTGAAAAGTTACTCCAACCCTATCTTCTGTTGCTTTTGTAATGTATCTGGCTAAATTTCTACCATAAGCACATATGTAAGTCTATCTTCAGCCAAATCTATTCTTGGTCTAAGGTGTATTCCTGTTTGCCTACCCCCATCTGCTCTTCTTACCTGTGTATGCATTAATCTATAGCCTGGTATTTGGTGCTGGTGATAAAGCAGTGTTGTGCATGTAATAGTATTTGCCTATATTGTCTATATATTTTGTGTATATTTCATTGTCTTTCTTTTCACCAGTGTCACCATGCTGGTCACAGACCCTTTCCATACAATTCCTCCCCTCACTCAAATCAACATGTGACCCCCAAATAGTCTGAGACTTTCCCTCCTCTTCCCTCTCATCCCCGTTAACCAACAAAGTGAGTTTCTTTCCCTGAATAAATTTCCTTGACTTTTTACAGAAGTGGTCTCATACAATATTTGTCCTTTGTGATTGACTTATTTCACTCAGCATAATGTTCTCTAAATTCATCCATGTTGCAAGATGATTCATCTGTTCTTCATTATTCTTTACTATTGCATAATATTCCATTGTGTGAATTTACCATAGTTTGGTTATCCAATCATCTGGTGATGGGTATTTAGGTTGTTTCCATATCTTTGATATAGTAAATTGTGCTGCAATGAACATGGGTGGACCTATGTCTGTTCCTGTTCTGTCTCTCACTTCTTTAGGATATAGTCCTAGTAATGGAATTGCTGGATCAAATAGTATTTCTATTTTCAGTTTATTTTTTAAGGAATGCAATACCATTTTCCACAATGGTGGTACCATTTTACAGTCCCACCAGCAGTGTATGAGAGTTCCAAACTCTCTGCAATCTTGCCAGCAATTGTTATTTTCTGTCTTGTTGAACTTTGTTATTATTGATGGGGTGAGATGATATCTCATTGTTGTTTTGATCAACGTCTCTATAATGGATAATAATTGTAAGCATTTCCTCATGTATTTCTTGGCCACCTGTACATCACCTTTAGTGAAGTGTTTGTCCATGTTCTTTGTCCATTTTTTAATTGAGTTTTTTGTCTTTTTGGTGTTGAGGTGTTGAAGTTTTCTATAAACTTTGGAGATAAGTCCTTTGTCAGATATGTCATAGCCAAATATTTTATTCCCAATCTGTAGGTGCTCTCTCTCTCTTTCTCCCTCCCCCCATTTTGGAGAAGTATGTCAATGCACATAAAAAAATAATTTTAAAAAGGCCCCAGTCATTTAGCTGCTCTTCCACTGCCTGTGCATTTTGAGTTATGTTTGACAGCCTATTTATGCCATAAATTAGGGCCCCTAGACTTATCCCTATTTTGTCTTTGATGAGCTTTATACTTTTGGGTTTTATATTTAAGTCTTTGATCCAACTTGAGTTTGTTTTTGACTATGGTGTGAGATATGGGTGTTTGTTGTTTGTTTTTGTGTATGGAGTAAAATATGGTTCTTGTTCCATTTTTCTACAGGTGGATATCCAATTTACTCAGCACCATTTGTGAAAGAGTCTGCCTCATTTTTTTCTCTAATTTTAAAATATATTGAATTTCTATCTTTTTAAATGATATCCCAAACATACTCTGCCTTTAGTATGCAATGCACTGGTGGTGCAGTGCCTAAGGCATTTGACTGCTAAGCAGAAGTTTGGAGGTTCAAATCTACCAGCCACACTGTGTAAAGAATACAGAGCAATTTACTTCCCCAAAGTTTTACACCCTCGGGGAGGGAGGAAGATGGAATCATACTGATAACCCACATATTTGATCCCTATTCCAACTTAGACCCTTAGTAACTAGGTAAAGCAGATACAAATAATGATGCTGGAGTTATGAGCAACTAAGGAGAAGATATAGTATTAGATTTAGTGAAGGTAGAGAAACAGAGCAGATTAAACAACTGGGAAAAATAAACAAATCCATCTAACTGGTGGAGCCAGAGACAGAGAGGACTCATTAGAAATATAAAAGAGGTCAGTGGAGGGAAGGAGGGAAAAAAAATCATGGAACCCAAAGGCATTGGGGACTAAGAATAGCCACACTGGGAATTTTTCATGCTGACCTCAGGCTCTGAGTGAGTATGATAATATTATTGGGAAATGGATCAAGATGTGTCTTGGCTCAGCCTGCCATGAAGTCCAGAAAGGAGTGCAGGAAAGGGAGAAATTCCTTCCAAGTATGCAGAGTCCTGGAGTGAGTGCACGGCAGTGGGTGGTGTTTAACTCTTCCACAACCCATTTTAGCACAGTGTGGAACTGGGTAGTGGGTTTTTGTGGCTTCATGATCCAAGCAGAAAGTGGTGGCCCTCTATCAATTGGGGTCTCTGTCAGTTTTGAACCATGGATCTTTTTTTGACAGTAGGACATCAGCATTAATAGAAGTCTCAGAAGGACATGGACTACCCTATCTGTACCTGCATATCGCTGAATGAATTATCTCACCCAAATGTGGAAAACTTCTTCTATCTTTCAATCTGTGGACTCAGTTCTGGTCATTTTTTTTTTTCCTTTTTCTTTCCTCCTTTTCTCCGCTGCCTCATCCAATGAATACATAAAACCTCTACCAAGCAACAGGGGTTATTACACACTGAACAGTGAATGCCAGCATGTATGAGGAAAAATCAGAGTGAAGACTTAAAAGAAATGAAGAGAACCAAAGTGGTATATGGGATGGCATGAAAAGAAACAATATACACCTGATTGGAATAGTGGAACAAGAGAAGGCAAACAAACAAACAAAAAACCTGGGAAAATTGTCAAAACACTTACTAACAGAAAATATCCCCCATATCATGAAGGAAGTAAAGATGTCTGTCCAAGAAGCTCAACTAACACCATATAGGATAGATACCAAGAGAAAGTCACCAAAACATATTATAATCAAACTCTCCAAAACCAAAGACAAAGAAAGAATCTTGGAAGCTGTTTAGGAAAAATGAAATGTCACCGACAATGGACAACAAATAAGATGAAGCTCTGATTTCTCAGCAGAAACCATGCAGGCAAGAAGACAATGGGATGGCATATATAAAGTCTTGCAGGAAAATAAATTCTAACCAAGCATTATATATCCAGCCAAATCGTCCTTCAAATATGAAGGTGAAATCAAGACATTTTCAGACAAACAGAAATTAAGGGAATTTGTGAAACCCAGAACAACCCAACAGAGAATGCTAAAAGGAGAGCTTCTAATAGAGAACCCCCAATAGAGAAGAACAAATTAAAATCAAGACACTTGACACCACCATTGAAACCAAACCTGACATAGATAGTCAAAATAAGCTCATAAAATAATGTACGCAGAAAAATAAGGGAGTCAATCTGCAGACGATATCAACAACAAACCAAATAGAGGCAATACAAGTTTTAATTACAAAACTTCCAAATGGAGAGGAAGACGGGGCAATGTCTTTATAGAACTGACTGTTCCAAACTAAGGGAGGTAAAAATTTACTTCAGGGTGATGACAAAGATAATTAACAATCCTCCTAAGCAACTCAGAAAGAAGGAAAACTCATAGGCTTAGTAAGCACAAAACCAACAATAATGAACAAAAGAGAAGAAACACTTGAAAACAAAATGAGCTCAGCACAGAAAAATATTTGGAAAAAAGAAATCATCAACAACACAACAACAACAACAAAAATAGAATGACAGCAGTAAATTAATATCTATCACTAATTATACACAATGTGAATGGACTACATGCATCAGTCAAAAGAACAAGAGTGACAGATTGGATAAGAAAGGAAGACCCATAGATATACTGCCTACAAGAGACCCACCTTAGACACAAATATAAAAACAAATTAAAGACTAAGGGGCAGGAAAAAATATACCAAGCAAAAGACAACCAAAAAAGAGCAGGAGTGGAAATATTAATTTCTGATAAAATAAACTTTAAGGTGACAAATAGCATAAGGGACAAACAAGGACACTATATGATGCTAAAAGGGTCAATTGACCAAGAAGACATTATGTAACAAATATCTGTACACCCAATGAAAGTGCTCCAAATTGCATAAAGCAAATATTAACTGAACTGAAAGGAAAAATAGACAACTCTCCCATAGTAGTAGGAGACTTTAACACACCAGTTTCAAGGAAGAACAGAACAACTAGAAAAAAACTCAACCAAAATACAGAAGAACTCAACAACACAATTAACCAACTCTAACTTGTAGACATATACAGAGCACTCCACCCAACAAAAGCACAATTCATATTCTTCTCCAGTGGACATGGATTGTTCTCCATGATAGATCATATGTTAGAACACAAAACAAGCCTCAATAAATACAAAAACATTGAAATACTACAAAGTATCTTTTCAGATCACAATGCTAAAAAATTAGAAATCAATAATAGGAAGATCAAGGGAAAATGTCAAATATGTGGAAATTGAATAATACACTGCTCAAAAACTACTAGGTAACAGAAGAAACAAAGTGTAACAACAACAACAAAAAAAAATCCTAGAAACAAATGAGAATGAAGATACAACTTAGCAAAATATTCCACACACAGTGAAAGCAGTACTCAGAGGTCAATTTATAGCAATAAATGCACACATCAGAAAAGAGGAAAGAATCAAAATCAACTGTACAACTCCAACAATTAGAAAAAGAGCAATAAAAGAAACCTAAAGACTCCAGAAGTAAAGAAATAATAAAGATCAGAGCAGAAATAAATGAAGCAGAAAAAAAAGAGAGAAAAAAAATCAACAAAACAAGAAGATGGTTCTTCAAAAAGATTAACAAATTTAAAAAATTACTGGCAAGTTTAACAAAGGAAAAGAAAGAGGAGATGAAAATAACACCAATGACAAGCAAAAAGGGTGACATCACAAAAGAATCAACTGAAATAGAAAATATAATAACTGAATTTTATAAAGAACTGTATTCCAACAGATTCAAGAACCTAGAAGAGATGGACAAGTCTCTAGAAACAAAAGACTTACCTAATCTATCCCTGTCAGGGATAGAATACTTGAACAGATCCACAACACAGGAAGAAATTGAGCAGGTTTTAAAAATTCTCACACAAAAAGTCCTGGCCCACACAGGTTCACTAGAGAAATTTATCAAACATTCAGGCAAGAATTGATACCTATATTACTCTAACTATTCCAGAACATAGAAAAATATGGAATACTCTCAAATTCATACTAAGAAGCAAACATAGCACTGATACTAAAACCAGGGAAAGACATCACTAAAAAGGAAAACTACAGACCAATAACCCTCATGAACATTGATGGAAAAAACTTCAACAAAATCCTAGCCAACCAAATGCAACAACATATCAGAAAAAGAATACATCCTGAACAAGTGGGATTCATACCATGTATACAAGGATGATTCAACCTCAGAAAAAACAATCAATATAATCCACCACATAAACAAAACAAAAGAAAAGAACCATATGATCATATCAATCAATACAGAAAAAGCATTCGATGAAATCTAACATGCATTCTAGTTCAGAACTCTTGGCAAAGTAGGAATAGAATCCTCAACAACATGAAAGGCATATACACAAAGCCAACAGCCAACATTATTGTTAATAGAGAAAGACTCAAAGAATTTCCCTTGTGAATGGGAACCAGACAAGAAGGTCCTCTATCACCACTTCTATTTAACATTGTATTAGGAGTCCTAGCCAGAGCAATAAGGCAACAAAGAGAAATAAAAGACAACAAAATTGGCCAAGAGAAAGTAAATCTATCTCTATTTGCAGATGACATGATCCTATATATAGAAAACCCAAGAGACTCAGAAAAGGAAAAAAAAAAAAAAA
>NW_006922478.1:41880-42554 GCF_000298275.1 Orycteropus afer afer | reverse complement strand
TATTTGTACCCATTCCAAAGAAAGGTGTTCCCATAGAATGTGGAAATTATCAAACAATATCATTAATATCACACACAAGTAAGATCTTACTGATGATAATTCAAAAACGTTTGCAGCAGTATATTGACAGAGAACTTCTAGAGGTGCAACCTGGATTCAGAAGAGGACGTGGAAAAAGGGATATCATAGTTGTTGTCAGATGGATCTCGGCTCAAGGCAAATAATACCAGAAAGATGTTTACTTGTGTTTTATTGACTATGCAAAGGCATTTGATTGTGTGGATCATGACAAATTATGGATAACATTGAGAAGAATGGGAATTCCTGAACACTTGATTGTACTCATGAGGAAACTACACATAGATGAGGAGGTTGTCATTCTAACAGAACAAGGGGATACAATATGGTTTAAAATCAGGAAGGGAGTGTGTCAGGAATGTATCCTTTCCCCATACTTATTCAATCCATATGCTGAGGAAATAATCTGAGAAGCTGGACTATATGAAGAAAAACGTGGCATCAGGATGGGAGGAAGAATCATTAACAACCTGAGATATGCTGATGATACAACTTTGCTTGCTGAAAGGGAGGATGACTTCAGGCACGTACTGCTGAAAATTGAGGAACTCAGTCTGCAGTATGAATTGCATCTCAATATAAAGAAGACAAAAATC
>NW_006922478.1:33747-35705 GCF_000298275.1 Orycteropus afer afer | reverse complement strand
GTAGATTTTTGACTGAGTCTCTTGGGTTTTCTAGGTATAGGATCATATCATCAGCAAATAGGGATAGTTTGACTTCTTCCTTACCAACTTCAATATACTTCCCTTCAAGGCCCAGGGGTCCAAGATTATCTTCTATGTCGGTGTTAATTGGTTTCCCTTTTCTTTGTTGAAGAGGGTCTGTGCAGTCTTTCTGCCTAGTCCACCATCTTGCAGGAAATCTTATTCATAAAGTTTTCCAGTAATATATCAAACAGTATTTCACTGCTATTCATAAGGTTTTCACTGGCCAATTGTTTGATAAGTGGATTGCCCCTTCCTTCTTCTGAGTCTGTCCCAGTCTGGAAACTCCAGTGAAACCTGTGTACTATAGGTGACCCTGCTGTCATTTAAAACACCAGTGACTTAGCCTCCAGCCTCACAGTGACACATAAGCCACCACAGTATGACAAACTGACAGACAAATTTCCTCTCTTTGTCCCAAACTGCTCTGCTCACTTCCTCTTCCAGCCACTCTAACACCAACTTGCCATGTCCAGCTCACTTACATGGCCTGCCCCAAGCATTCCAACACCACTACCAGAGTTTTTTTTTTTTTTTTTCCCAAAGTATACTTTTTAAAAAAATTAACTTTTCATTATTATTTGAATTAAAATTTACTGATCAAACTGTTATTCCATTCAACTCTTCATACACACTTTGTTTCGTGACATTGGATACAGTCCCCACAATGTAAAAACACTCTTCCTACTTCCTCCTTGTGATTATCATCTCTGTTTGTCCTTCTCTCCTATTCATTCCTGCATTCTGAGCTTTATCCCTGGGCAATCCCTCTTCGGTATTATTGTTCACCTCATTGGCTTATCTATTGTTTGGCTGCATTCAGTTTAGGCTTGAAGGGTGACTAAGGGCCATAATAAGGGGTTCCACCAGTCTCTGTCAGATCAGCAAGCCTGGTCTTATTATTATTGTTATTGTTATTATCCAATTTTGTCTCTTATTCTCTCTAGGGCTTTCTACTGTGATCCTTTTAAGATTTGTTGGCAGTGGAGTAAGGCACCATCTAGTTCTGGCCTCAGTGTCATGCAGGCTGACGGTCAAATAGTTGACTAGTCTCTTAGACTAATAGTTACCAAGTGGCTTTGATTCTCATCACTATTCTTTGCTTTAGATTGGGAGAGACCAATAGATTGCACCTTAGTTGGCCACTCACAAGCTTTTAAGATCCAAGTAGCTACTCACCAAAGTAGGGTGTAGAATTTTGTTTCTGTGGACTATGTAATGTTGAACCTTGAACTCCCCTGTAACTATGATCCTGAACACCCAGGCTAAGCATCTCATTTCCTCAAGTTTTGTTTTGTTATGGCTAAGAAGTTTTCATAATTTTACCCGTTAGTTCTACTATATGCATGAATATTTTAATAGCACATAAAAATACATGTAGAAAAATTGTCTGCCAAACCTTTAGATAGTCTTGGATATAGTGTTGTTCACTTACCCATACCTAATCATCTTGCCTGCCTACCTATGTATCCATTTGTAGATTAATGTTCCTTATTACTGACAATAAAGGATTGTGTATACAATAGTATTTACCTTTATTGTCTGTAACTCTTGTATACCTCTTCTTGTCTTTCTTTTCATTAGTGATATTATGCTGGTCACACACACACCCTTTTTGTATAGTCTTCACCCAAATTAATGTGTCTCTTCTCTAGTTACTAATTTTCCCACTCCCCCCCTCCAATCCCTGCTAACCATTAAAGAATGTTTCTTTCCTTGTGTAAACCATTCATTGGCTTTTTTTTTTCATTGTGCTTTAGGTGCAAATTTACAAATAATTTGTTTTACATTCAACATTTTGTACATTTGTGTACATTTGTGCACATTTGGTTTCACTCTCCAATTACCATCCCCAACCCTGACCCACGCTTCTTCTCTCCTTTCCCAGTAACCCTCCT
>NW_006922478.1:30217-33107 GCF_000298275.1 Orycteropus afer afer | reverse complement strand
TTGAACTGCCAGCCTTCTGGTTAGCAGTCAAGTGCCTTAGGCATTAAGCTACCAGAGCTCCTGTCCTAGGAATGATGGTTTCCAAATGCCATTGTTTATTTATTTATTTTTTTCCACTCAACTTCGCTTCTGATATTAGGAGACCATTAGCTGAATTTTAGATGGCCACTCAAAAGCTTTTAAGACCCCAGTCACTACCCACCAAATTAGGTTGCAGAATAAGATTTGTATGTATTTTGTTGTGCCAGTTGAGTCTGGTGTCCCCCAACACTGTGGTCTTGAGTCAGCAGATCCATTGGATCTCTCTCACACAGTGTCTGGCTGTCTATGAGGTATTGCTCTATGTCTGTCTTCTCTTGTTTCTCTAATGATTGCAGGTATTTTGTATCACTGGTATCTATGCAAGACTAGTCTCAGCTGAATCTATCTGTGGTTTAGAGTATAATCCTGTTCACTGACCTCCATCTGATCTTCTTAGTTGTCTATGCATTTATTCGTAGACTGGTGTTTGGTGTTAAAGGTAGTACAGTATTGTGGATATACTTCTATTAGCCTCTGTCATCTCTATTTTATGTGCACAATTTGGTGTCCTCCCTTTCCCCAATGTTATCATGCTGGTCACTGACTCTTCCCATACCATCCTTCCCCTTACCTAACTCAGTGTGGCCCCCACTTAGCCCAAAATTATCCCCTCTCATTTCCTCCCTTCTCCGGTAACCTACAAAGTGAGTTCCCTTCCTTAAGCAAACCCTTCTTTGTCTTTTTACAGTAATGGCTCATACAATATTTGTCCTTCTGCAATTGACTTATTTCACTTAGCATAATGTCTTCCAGGTTCATCCACATTGTGAGATGATTCATGTATCCTTTATTGTTCTTTAATGTAGCGTAGTATTCTGTTGTGTGAATGTACCACAGTTCGGTTATCCATTCTTCTGTTGGTGGGTATCTCTTTGCTATAGTCTTTGTTTCTATCTCTTTGCTGTAGTCAGTTGTGCTGCAATGAACATAGGTGTGCATATGTCTGTTTGTGTCCTGTCTCTGACCTCTTTAGGATCTATTCCTAGTGATGGAATTGTTGGTTCAAGTGGTATTTCTATTTTCAATTTTTTAAGGAAACATCATACCATTTGCTCAATAGTTGTACCATTTTTCTGCCCCACCAGCAGTATATGAGGGTTCTAATCTCTCTGCAACCTCGCCAGCATTTGTTGTTTTCTGTCCTGTTGAACTTTGCTATTATTTCTGGGGCAAGAATTCTTATCTTATCATTGCTTTGATTTGCATCTCTCTAATGGCTAAAGACTGTGAACAATTCCTCATGTGTTTGTTGGCCACCAGCATATCATCTTTAATGAAGTGTCTGTTCATGTCCCTTGCCCATTTTTGAATTGGATTGTTTGTCTTTTTGGTGTTGAGGTGTTGAAGTTTTCTAGAGATTTTGGACATATGTCCTTTGTCAGATATATCGTAGGCAAATATTTTCTTCCTATCTGTAGATTCTTTTTTTTTTTTTTTTACCCTTTTGACAAAGTCTTTCAATGTGCATAAGAATTTAAATTTTAAAAGGTCCCAGTCATCTAGCTTCTCTTTCATCTCCTATGCATTTTGGTTATGCTTGATACTCTATTTATGCCATAAATTAGGGCCCCTTGATTTGCCCCTATTTTATCTTTTATGAATTTTAGAATTTTGGGTTTTACATTTAAGTCTTTGATCCAACTTGAGTTTATTTTTGTGTATGGGGTAAGATACGGGCCTTGTTTCATTTTTCTGCAGGTGGATATCCAATTTTGCCAGCACCATTTGTTAAAACGGCTATCTCTTCCTCATTTAATGGGCTTTGGAACTTTGTCGAAGATCAGCTGTTCATAGATGGATGGGTCTATTTCTGGGTTTTTGATTCTATTCCATTGGTCTATCATTGTACCAATACCACTCTGTTTTGACTACTGTGGTTGCATAGCAGGTTTTGAGATCTGGGAATCTGAAACCTCCCACTTTGTTCTTCTTCAGTTGTTGTAGTTGTTATGTGCCATCGAGTCGGCCCCGATCATAGTGACCCCTCCTTGGTTTTCTGAGGTGGTATCACTACAGAAGTAGGATTACCCAATCTTTCTTCTGAGGAGTGTCTGGTGGGTTTGAACCCCCAGCCTTCTGGTTAGCAGTCAAGTGCCTTAGGCACTATGCTACCAGAGCTCCTCCTTCAGTAGTGCTCTGATTATCCAAGGGCTCTTTCCTTTCTATATGAAGTTAGTAATTGGTTTTTCCATGTCCTTCAAACATTTTGTTAATATCTGGTTGGGGTTGTGTTAAATGTGTAGATTGCTTTATGTAGTATTGACATTATCACAATATTCAGTCTTCCTATCCACGAACAAGGCAGGTTCTTCCATTTATGTAGGCTTTTATTCCTTGTAATTTCTGTAGTAGTATTTTATAGTTTTCTTTGTATAAGTCTTTTGTGTCTCTAGGAAGATTTATTCCTAGATATTTTATCTTTTTAGTAGCTATAGTAAATGGTACTATTTTCCTTATTTCTTTTTCAGAGTTCTCTTTGTTCGTGTAGAGGAATCCAACTTTTTTTTTTTTTTTTAATTGATCTTGTATCCTGGCACTTTGCTGAAGTTCTCTATTAGTTCCAGTAGATTTTTTATTTATTTTATTTTTTTCTGAATCTCTTGGGTTTTCTATGTATAGGATCATGTCAACTGCAAATAAAGATAGCTTTACTTCCTCTTTGCCAATTCTGATGCCTTTTATTTCTCTTTCTTGCTTTATTGCCCTGGCTAGGATTTCCAATTCAATGTTAAATAGGAGTGGTGATAGAGGGCATCCTTGTCTGGTTCCCATTCATAAGGGGAATGCTTTGAGTTTTTCTCAGTTAATA
>NW_006922478.1:27842-29634 GCF_000298275.1 Orycteropus afer afer | reverse complement strand
TTGTATCTCTGACTGGGATAGTTTAGGTAGGTCTTGTGTTTCGAGAAACCTGTCCATATTTTCTAGATTCTCAAATCTGTCAGAGTACAGTTCTTCATAAAACTCTGTCAGTAAGTTTTTTTATTTCAGTTGGTTCTGTTGTGATGTCACCCTTTTCCTCTATTATATTTGTTATTTGCATCTTCTCTTTCTTTCTTTTTGTTAGATTTGCCAATGGTTTTTCAATTTCGTTAATCTTTTCAAAGAACCAGTTTCTTGTTTTGTTGATTTTCTTTCTCTCTCTCTCTCTCTCTCTCTCTCTTTCTGTATTCTGTTTCATTTATTTCTGTAATTATCTTTATTATTTCCTTACTTCTTCTGGATCCTGTAGGTTTCTTTTGTTGTTCTTTTTTTAATTGTTGGAGTTGCTGAGTTAGAGTGTTGATTTTGTTTTTTTGCATCTTTTTTGATTGTGTATTTATTCCTATGAACTGATGCCTGAGTACTGCTTTTGCTGTGTCCCATGTGTTTTCATAAGATATATCTTCATTCTCATTTGTTTTTAGGATTTTTTTTTTTTCATTTCACTCTTTATTTCTTCTATTACCTATTGGTTTTTGAGCAGTGTATTATTGAGCTTTGACATGTTTGATGTTTTTCCTTGATCATCCTATTATTCATTTCTATTAATTTCTAATTTTATAGCATTGTGGTCTGAGAAGAAGCTTTGTAATATTTCAATGTGTTTGAATTTATTGAGGCTAGTTTTATTTCCTAGCATATGATCTATTCTGGAGAATGATCCATGTGCACTGGAGAAGAATGTGAATTGTGCTTTTGTTGGATAGAGTGCTCTGTATAAGTCTATGAGGTAGATTTGGCTGATTGTGTTGTTGAGTTTTTCTGTATCTTTATTTTTTTTCCTAGTTGATCTGTCGCTCCTTGAAAGTGGTATGTTAAATCTCTTACTACTATTGTAGAGTTGTTTATTTCCCCTTTCAATTCAATTAATATTTGCTTCATGTGTTTTGGAGCACTTTCATTGGGTGTATAGATATTTATTATAGTAATGTCTTCTTGGTCAATTGACCCTTTCAGCATCCTAGAGTGTCTTTCTTTGTCTCTCATGCTATTTTTCACCTTAAAATCTATTTTATTAGAAATTAATATTGTCACTCCTGCTCTTTTTTGATTATCATTGGCTTGGAATATTTTTTTCCCCACCCCTTAACTTTTTATTTGTTTTTATCTTTGTGTCTAAAGTGGGTCTCTTATAGTCAGTATATCAATTTGTCTTTTTTCTTATCCATTCTGACATTCTCTTTCTCTTGATTGGTGCATTTAGTCCATTCACATTGAGAGTAATTAGTGATAGGTATGACTTGATTGCTATCATTCCATTGTGGTTTTTTTGCTGTGTTGTTGTTTTCTCAGTCCAAATACTTTTCTGTGCTGAGTTCATTTTGTCATGAAGTGTTTCCTCTCTTTTCTATTTTATTGTTGGTTTGTGCTTACTAACCCCATATGTTTTTCTTCTTTTGGGTTTTCTTAGGGCAGTTGTTAATTTTCTCTGTGGTCACATTGGATTGAATTCTAGTGTCTGTATTTTTGGAACTGTTTTTTCTGTGAGGACATTGTCCTGTTTTCCTCTCCATTTGGAAGTTTTATTCCTAGAACTTTTATTCCATCTCTTTGGTTAGTTGCTGGTGTCATGTGAAAATTGACTTCCTTTGTGTGTGTGTGTGTGTGTGGGTGTGTGTGTCTGTGTCTGTGTACAGTTTTTTATGGGTTTATTTTGAGCATCTATTTCTGA
>NW_006922478.1:24740-27742 GCF_000298275.1 Orycteropus afer afer | reverse complement strand
TTCTGATTTTGTTTTAGTGTTGATGTCATGTGTCCTGATTTTGTTGTTCTGTGCTTTGGGTTCTCTATTGGAAGGACTTCTTTAAACATTTGTAGGATTGGTTTGGTTTTCAAAAAATCCCTTAATTTTTCCAGATTTTTGTCTGTGTTTTCATTGATTTTGTCTATGTTTTCCTTGATCTTGTTCTTAATGTGTTGAAGATCCCTAAACAAAATTATTTTTAATTTCTTGTAATGTAGTTCTAATACAATATCTTCCTTCTAAAGTTTTCTGGTTCTCTATTTTGGTCACTTAATTGAGCCACCTTGTCTTATTTCTTTGTAGGAAGTGAGGTTGTCTGTTGTCTTCAAGCTATTTTGATGTTATTATATTTGTATTTAATTGATTTTATGATGTCATGCTTTTTCCAAGGTTTTTGCTTTACTATATTTTGATATAAACAGGTGAATGAGGAAGGTGTAATTTTCTGCTTGCTAGTTTGGCAGCACTTAGGCCATAACTACCTGTCTCCTGATGAATGTGGTAGAGGATAGGAATGTGTGCACAGGTTTTTTTGTGTTGCTCATGTAGAGCACTTAAGGGAATGTTGGGCTGGTGTATGGCCACCATCTGCCATTGTGGTACAGAAGTGGATGATGGCACTCACTTAGTGGATGGGATGGCAGGAGTGTTGATTGTGGCTGGGTAGTGTGTACAGGGTTGCTGCCTCGAGACAAGTGGGATAAAAATAAATAAATAAACATTAAGAAATAAAACCAAAACAAGGGAAGGAAAAAGAAGAAACAAATAAAGAAAGAAAAAAGAAGGAATTAAAGAAGATAAGGAAACAAATACAAGGGAAGAGGGAAATAAAAGAAAAGAATGAAGATGGGACAGTGGCGGCAGAGTATCTACTCCACAGTGGTGCATGCAGCTGGTCATGCAGTTGGTGGGGGTGTGTGTTTACTTCATGGTAGTACATGTTTCTATATGCAGGGGTGACATGCATGTCATGCCTAATCTGCGAGACCCCACCTCACCAACCTCAGAGTTGATGTGCATGCACCATTTGTTCTGTGAGAGTGGGTACCAGGGAAGCAGATCACAGGGGATCTGTGGGGGTTAGAAGAGAGCAAGGAAGGTAGGAAGTGGTGGCATGGGGGTTTGTCATTACCCACTAGGTGGGAGACAGGGGTTGGGTTCCACACTTCTTATCACTGGGAGAATGTGATGGGTAGGGGAAATCATAACTCTCTGGTCATTGGCCACTGGTGTGGGCTCTGGTGCAGTCCTGGGTGAGCAGAGATGGTTTTCTGATTCCTGCCCCAATTGAAGCACTGCTTGCAATAATTCAAAATGTCCAACCTTTACCAAACTAGTTGGCAATTAACCAGTTTTTATGTCTCTTTGTTCAAGTGTTCATTCAGTTTCTTCTTCTAATCTGCATTTTATCTACTTCTTTACCTTTTCTTTTGAAGCTCAAGGTTCCAGGATTATCATGCATATCTATTTTACTTGATTTCTTGTAGAAGTTCTAGGTACATGTTTGCCAGTCAGCCATCCTGCCACCTAGGATTCAACCTTTGCGCTTTGGAAGAACAGGTCCTTTGATGGAAAGGAATTTTGCCCCAGGATGAAACACACCTATGGTTTTTTCCATACTTGATTTAAATGATTCAGAAGATGAGATGTTGAACTTACAATTGAGAGTAGAATAGCTTAAGACTTTTGGGATAATGTGATATGGTAATTGTGCTTTTCCATTTGGGAAGAAGAGGGATATTTGGGGTCAAATTGTAGAATGTTATAGATTGAAGTTTGTCCCCTAAAATGTATGTTGGAATCCTAAACCTTACACCTGTGGATGTAATTCTATTTGGAGATATGGCTTTCTTTTTATATTAATGAGGCCATGATAAACAGTGTGCCCTAATCCTAAACATTTCTGAGTGATATAAAGAGTACCATACACAGAATTATGTAAGTACAAACAGCAGTAGATATACACCATACAAAGATTACTGAAATACCAAGGAACACTGAGGAGATAGAAGTTGAAAAAGAATCGTCTTACCTCAGAGCTGAAAGAAAGAGAGAGAGAGAAAGACAGGGAGATAGAAAGAGACATCCACTAGAATTAGTGCCCTCAGATTCCTAGACTTGTAAACTGTGAGAAGATAAACATCAGTTCTTAAAGTCACCCAAATCTGATATTTGCATATGGACCTCTTCCAAGTCAGTTGGCCAGGTAGCTGTCTTCCAAATCTCTAGACAACCAAGTGAATGCCTCCAGCAGGGCATCTGTTTGTTGAAACATCTCAATGGGTATTTTGTCAATTCCTGGAGCCTTGCTCTTCATCAATTCCTTCAGTGCATCTTTGATTTCTTCCTTCAATACCATTGATTCTTGATCATACGCTACCTCCAGAAATGGATGATCATCTAACCACTCTTTTTGGTATAATGACTTCATACTTTTTGGTATAGTGATTCCATTCACCTTCTTTTGATGTTTACTGCATCATTCAACATATTGCCTGTGAAACCTTTCGATATTGCAATTTGAGGCTTAATTTTTTTCCTCAGTTCTTTCAGCTTGAGAAATGTAGAGCAAGTTCTTCCTGTTGTTTCCTAACTCCAACTGTTGGCACATTCATCATAATAATTAATTTTGTCTTCTTGAGCTGCTGTTTGAAATCTTCTGTTCAGCTCTTTTGTCCTGTCAATTCTCCCCTTTGCTTTAGCTTTTCTCCATTAAAGAACAATGTTCTGGTTACCAAGTACCACTCTGACAAGAATATATCACAAATGAGATGGCCTTAACAAACAGGAGTTGGTACTCTTACAGTTTGGAGGCTTTAAGTCCAAGTTCAATGTGCCAGGCTCTAGGGGCTGAGTGAAAGCTCCTCAACTTTGGGATCCAGCTCTTCCTCATGCTCCTGGCCCACTGGAGCTAGAGGTGTTTCTTCACTCAGACACCTACTGGCTGCTGAGGATGACAAGCCCAAGGTTGACAAGTAAAA
>NW_006922478.1:20886-24432 GCF_000298275.1 Orycteropus afer afer | reverse complement strand
TACCACAATTCCATTCCTTGTCAACTTGGCAACTGTACAGATCTTCATTGGGTGACATCTGTACAGTTCTCTCTCACTAGGTGGCTCCAGTCCCCTAGTTCTTCTAAATGGTGACCTCACCCCTTTGGCCTGGTGGGCCCCAGCCCTGCCCCTTCACTCTTGGGCAGCAGCTATGAGTCCATGCCACTGGCCCACATGAATGAGCAACACCACACTCCAGAACCGAGTTGGTGAACATCTAATTCTTTGAAACCTAGGGGACTATGGTGGTTCCATCCCCAAAGTCCATCGTCTTAAACTTTGAGGCTGAGGCAGCTCTGCTTCCTGTTTCCTTAGTCTCTCCAGTTCTGCTGATTAATGCCCAAGGGCTACACACTCTGCTGGAAATCTTTCTGCCTAAAGGACCCTTAGCTCTCTTGCTCCTTGGGCCAGCCAACCTGCTACACCATTTTGTGCAGTCTCTTCTACCAATTAATGCCCAAAGGCAACCCACTCTGCCAGGAAGCTACCTACCCAATGACACCTGGCTTTCTCCTCCATGAGCTGTTGCTGTTTAATGCTGTTACATGCCAGGATTTAGCCTTAGATGGAGTTTACCACCCACTTTGGGCTGCATTCCCAAGCAACCTGACTCTGGGAAGACCTAGGCCTGGCCCACCTCACATCAGGCTCATATCTTCCATGGGCTGGGCCTCTATCAGAAGGACTTCTTGAACTCTTTCTTCAAAGTTCTTTTCAACTTTCTCTTATGGTACTTGTTGACTATCGGTCTTATGCCATATGCCGGGATCTCTCTGCCAGGGTCTCAGGTCAAGGACACACTCCACTCCCGGTACCATATTCTGTTCTGGTTACCTAGTACTGTTCTGAAAGGAATATACCATAACTGGGATGGCCTTAACAAACAGGAGTTTATTCTCTTACAGTTTAGAGGCTTTAAGTCCAAGTTAAAAGTGTCAGGCTCTAGGGGCTGTGTGAAGGTCCCTCACACTTGGGGTCCAGCTCTCCATACAAATTTAACTACCACAGACAAGTTTCAGAGTCTCCTCTGATGTACACTTTGGTCTTTCCTTCCTTTCCTATCTTTCTAATGACCTTTTGCTTTCTCTATGGATGATCTTCTTGATGTCATCCCACAATTCCTTTGGTTTTTGGTCATTGGCATTCAATGCATCAAATCTAATCTTTAGATGGTCTCTAAATTTGGGAGGGGTATAGTCAAGGTCACATTTTTCCTCCAGTGGACTTCTAATTCTCTTTAGCTTCAACTTGAACTTGCATATGAGCAGTTGATGGTCTGACTGTTCCACAATCAGCTCCTGGCCTTGTTTTCGCTGATGATATTGAGCTTCTCCATCACCTCTTGCCATGGATGTAGTCAATCTGATTCCTGTGTACTCTGTCTAGTGATGTCCATGTGTATAACTGCCATTTGTGTTGTTGAAAAAAGATATTTTCAAGGAATAAGTCATTAGACTTGCAAAATTCTTTGGTGTGATCTCCAGCGTCATTTCTACCACCAAGACCATATTTTCCAACTACAGGTGATTCTTCTTTGTTTCCAACTTTTGCATTCCAAACAACAGTGATAATTAACACAACCTGATTGCATGTTCGGTTGATTTCAGACTTCAGAGGCTGGTAAAAAATCTTCAATTTCCTTATCTTTGGCTTTGGTTGGTGTGTAAATTTGTATAATAGTAGTATTAATGGGTCTTCCTCATAAGCATATGGATATTATCCTGTCAGTAACAGCATCATACTTCAGGATAGATCTTGAAACATTTTTTGTGATGATGAATGCCACACCTTTCCTCTTCAATTTGTCATTCCCGACATAGTAGTTCATGTGATTGTCTGACTCAAAATGGCCAAAACTTGTCCATTTCAGCTCACTAATGCCTAGGATATCAATCTTTATGCATTCCATTTCATTTTTGACAACTTCCAATTTTCTTAGATTCATACTTTGTACATTCCATGTTCTGATTATTAATAGATGTTTGTAGCTGTTTTTTTCTTATTTTGAGTCATGCCACATCTGCAAAAGGAAGCCCTGAAAGCTTTACTCCAACCACATCATTAAGGTCAGCTCTATTCTGGGGAGGCAACTCTTTTCTAGTCATATTTTGGGTGTCTTCTGACCTGAGGGCACTATATCAGATAATGAATAATAATTTCAGGGTAATGTTTCAAAAATATATCAGTGTTTCACTGTTACTCATAAGGTTTTCACTGGCCAATTCTTTGAGAAGTGGATGGCCTCTTCCTTCTTCCGAGTCAGTCTTAGTCTAGAAGTTCTGCTGAAACCTGTCCACCCTGTTGGCACTTGAAACACCAGTGGCATTGCCTCCAGCCTCACAGCAACACACAAGCCACCACAGGACGACAAACTGACAGATGAGTTTGTCTCCCTTAGTTGTGCCACACTACTCCACTCCCATTTCCCAGTCTTCCCTACTAGTTCCAGCCTTCCAAAAAGGCATCTGTCGCTGCTTCCCATCCTTCCCTTACCAGTCCAGTTATATTAAAAGGCCTTGATATCCTGAGCTGTGTGTCATAAGACTACTACATATTACTTATAATGGATCATATTCAAGTAAAGTTACTGTAGAAAAAAACAAACATTAAAATTTTAGAGAGATGGTTCATGAGCAGGTCTAAGATCACAACCCTTCCCACACAAACACCAAGAAAAGCAAATGGAAATCTGTACTCAATCTTGTAAGCATACTGAAAATGTAGGCAAATTATAGCAACAATGAGCCACAAACTGAAATGAAATAAGGCCAAAATTTAAATGGTGTAAAAACCTCTGACTAGACTGGCAGTGGTCTAAAGGGCTGAAACCTCAGTCTGGCTCCAAAATAGAGTTCTCCCAGAGCTAGGAAAGGAGTTGTCAAGAAAGACTGAAGGCTATGCTACACTGTAGGCAGACTGAGTAGGTGTCTTTTCTGATCAGTTTGGAAGCTGTCAAAAGGACTAAAAGCTCAGATTATCCTGAACCAGAGGTCACAGAGGGCAGGGGAAGAAGTGTTGAGCAGAGACTGGAGACTATGCCTGCCTGAGGGTAGACTGATAAGTGTGTCTTTCCTGTTAATTCTTGGAAATGTTGGAAGTACTGAAACTTTGATCTGTACTGACATTCCTTGTGTATAACTGCCGTTTGTGTTGTTGAAAAAAGGTATTTTCAATACTTCACAAGGAAGTGGAGGGAGCTGGAAACAAAGATTGAACACTGTGCCCATATAAAGGCAAATTGATTAGTGTGTCAATTTTAATTAGTCTGAGAACTCCCTAAAGGACTGAAAACTATGTTTGGGTTGAATAGCAGCTCTCAAAGAACACAGGAGGAAACAGGGAACAAAGACTTAAGTCTGTACCCACCAAAGAGTTTCAGCACTTTCTGAAACACTGTTAAGGAGCCCTGGTTATGTAATGGTTAAGTACTCAGTTGCTAACCAAAATTTCAGTGGTTCAAACTCACCAGTGTCTCCACTAAAGATTTACAACTTAGGAAACCTGATATGGTAGGTATACTCTGTC